>NC_092170.1:47087909-47327909 GCF_045791955.1 Oncorhynchus clarkii lewisi | reverse complement strand
AGGCCTCCTGCGGGGACGGGGGCCTGGGATTAAAAATGCAAAAATAAATACAATATAAATATAGGACAAAACACACATCACAACACAGCGAACTGAAAAGAGGAGCGACCCAGGGATGTGTGTGCTTTGGGGACCTTTAACAGAATGTGACTGGCAGAACGGGTGTTGTATGTGGAGGATGAGGGCTGCAGTAGATATCTCAGATAGGGGGGAGTGAGGCCTAAGAGGGTTTTATAAATAAACATCAACCAGTGGGTCTTGCGATGGGTATACAGAGATGACCAGTTTACAGAGGAGTATAGAGTGTAGTGATGTGTCCTATAAGGAGCATTGTGTCAAATCTGATGGCCGAATGGTATAGAACATCTAGCCGCTACCTGTTGATCTATAAATTCTGTTTCCGTAATCTAGCATGGGCAGGATGGTCATCTGAATCAGGGTTAATTTGGCAGCTTGGGTGAAAGATTAGCAATTACGATAGAGGAAACCAGGTCTAGATTTAACTTTAGCCTGCAGCTTTGATATGTAGATGAGAGAGAGCTTCCTACTGCCTGAGCTGTTGTTGATGTAAATTGATGTAAATTGAGAAGAGCATGGGGCCTAGGATCGAGCCTTGGGGTACACCCTTGGTGATAGGCAGTGACTGAGACAGCATATTTTTCTTACTTTATACACTACACTCATTGAGAGAGGTAGTTAACAAACCAGGCCAAAGACCCCTCAGAGACACCAATACTCCTTAGCCGGCCCACAAGAATGGAATGGTCTACCGTATCAAAAGCTTTGGCCAAGTCAGTAAAAATAGCAGCACAATATTGCTTAGAATCAAGGGCAATGGCGCCATCATTGAGGACCTTTTAAGGTTGCAGTGACACATCCATAACCTGAGTGGAAACCAGATTGCATACCAGAGAGAATACTCCAGACATCAAGAAAGCCAGTCAGTTGATTATTGACATGTTTTTCCAACACTTTTGACAAACAGGGCAAAATAGAAACAGGCCTATAACAGTTAGGATTAGCTTAATCTCCCCCTTTAAATAAATGACAAACTGTGGCTTTCTTCCAAGCAATGGGAACCTCCCCAGAAAGGGGAGACAGGTTAAAAAGGTCGTATGCTTGGTGATAATAATAAAAAACAACATAGATGTGATAGATGTGTAGAATATGAATGAGCAAGTAGAGATACTAGGGTGCAAAGGAGCAAAAAAACAACAACTAATAAATAACAGTATGGGGATGAGGTAGTTGGATGGGCTATTTACAGATGGGCTATGTACAGGTACAGTGATTTGAGAGCTGCTCTGACAGCTGATGCTTGAAGTTAGTGGGGGGGATATGAATTTCCAGCTTCAGTGATTTTTGCCATTCGTTCCAGTCATTAGCAGCAGAGAACTGGAAGGAAAGGCAGCCAAAGGAGGAATTGGCTTTGTGGGTGACCAGTGAAGTATACCTGCTGGAGTGCGTCATTTGAGAAATTAACGAGAGCCAATCAGCCAGAGTGTTCGTGTGCCAAGCCTTTCACCAAATGCAATTCTTTAGGTGGAGTAACTATGCAATATCACGGTTGAACCCCAGGCTGAACCTGTTTTTAAATCTCATTTTCTTTATGGGGGCGTGTTTGTTAACAATACCACTGAAAATATAAAAAAAGAAGCTAAGCATCTTCGACAGAGGGGCTCAAGCTGATTCTATACCATTTTACAGAGGCCAGTTTATGAAGGAAGGCTTGCTCATTGAAATTTTTTAGCAAGCATCTGCGACAAATCAGGACTGGTCATTTCACTGAGCAGCCATTATGAACACAGGCTGTAAAACAGTGATCACTAAGGTCCTTACAGAAAACACCAGACAAACACAGACAGGGATAGATGATGTCTCCATGGGTTAGGGTTAAGGTCAAGAAGTTTTAGGATATGATTGAAAACAGACAGTGAGAGATGATGTCTCCATAGGTTAGGGTTAAGGTTAAGAAGTTTTAGGATATGATTGAAAACTGACAGTGAGAGATGATGTCTCCATGGTTTAAGGTTAAGATTAAGGTCAAGAAGTTTTAGGATATGATTGAAAACAGACAGTGAGAGATTGTCTCCATGACTAAATACCCTGTATATCAGTTGATCTGACTGCAGTTTACTTCTTCTGATCTCCACACAGCAGACAACCTGAAGGTGATTTGTGCATCCCAAATGGTACCCAATTCTGTTTATAGTGCACTACTTTTGACTAGGACCCATAGGGAATAGGGTACACTTTCTGATGCACCCTTGGTCTTTTTCAATGAAGCTAGTTCTGTGTCTAGACAAACAAAAACATACTCACCCCTAAAATACATCTCATCACAGCCCTCTTAAGTCTACCCCCTCCTTTTTCGAACATTCTGTTAAAAATCGCGCAACTTTTCAGCGTCCTGCTACTCATGCCAGGAATATAGTATATGCATATGATTAGTATGTGTGGATAGAAAACACTCTGAAGTTTCTAAAACTGGTTAAATCACGGCTGTGACTATAACAGATCGTATGTTTCATTGAAAAGCTCAAGAAAAACTGCTCTCTGAAAGCTAAAAATTATTTCCATGCGTCACTTTCATGGGTTGTTAAAAGGGCACAAAATTCATTATCGACCTGCATGCAATTCCTACAGATTCCACACGATGTCGCCATTGTCGTCATTTTCAAGGGACTTTTTTCTTGGTATTTCCAACTAACTGGATTCCATTTCTTTCGGTCTCCACCAGGATGTTTTGAATGTGCACATTGGCAGCCATTGATTTGAAAACGAGGAGCTATTGAATATACATCGCCCTGTAATCATTTTGATAGATTATAAACGTTTACTAATACCTAAAGTCTGATTACAAAAGTATTTCGAAGTGTTTTGTGTTTAATTTAAAAAAATGACGCAGCGTTTAAAAACAATGTTTTTTTCTGAATGACACAGCTTCCATAGAAAGCTATTTTGGGTATATATGGACTGATTTAAACGAAAAAAAGACCCAATAGTGATGTTTATGGGGCATATAGGAGTGCCAAGAAAGAAGCTCGTCAAAGGTAATGAATGTTTTATATTTTATTTCTGCGTTTTGTGTAGCGCCGGCTAAGCTATATCTTTGTTTACATCGCATTCAGGCATTTCGGGGTGTTGCATGCTATCAGATAATAGCTTCTCATGCTTTCGCCGAAAAGCATTTTAAAAATCTGACTTGTTGGCTAGGTTCACAACGAGTGTAGCTTTAATTCAATACCCT
This sequence comes from Oncorhynchus clarkii lewisi, assembly GCF_045791955.1. Classification (NCBI taxonomy): domain Eukaryota; kingdom Metazoa; phylum Chordata; class Actinopteri; order Salmoniformes; family Salmonidae; genus Oncorhynchus; species Oncorhynchus clarkii. Next base: position 47,324,659 of record NC_092170.1, on the reverse strand, counting down.
GCATGTGAATTTTGATGAAGGTTTGAGTTTTAACGAGTACATTTAGCATTTAGCGTAGCGCATTTGCATTTCCAGGTGTCTACTTGAGACATCTGCGTCTCAATAGGAGCAAGAAGTTCACTGTATCTTTGACATTTCACCGTTGTTGGTCAGTAAGTCAGTAACTGGATTCTGAAGCAGTAAGAACCTTTAGGTCTGCTGCAAGTCTTTTTTATGATCCATAGTGCAGGAGGGGTTATTTATTTCATTTGAATTATTTCACCTTTATTTAACTAGGCATGTTAAATACCTGCTATTTAACCTTTATTTAACTAGGCATGTTAAATACCTGCTATTTAACCTTTATTTAACTAGGCATGTTAAATACCTGCTATTTAACCTTTATTTAACTAGGCATGTTAAATACCTGCTATTTCACCTTTATTTAACTAGGCATGTTAAATACCTGCTATTTCACCTTTATTTAACTAGGCATGTTAAATACCTGCTATTTAACCTTTATTTAACTAGGCATGTTAAATACCTGCTATTTCACCTTTATTTAACTAGGCATGTTAAATACCTGCTATTTAACCTTTTATTTAACTAGGCAAGTTAAATACCTGCTATTTAACCAGGCAAGTCAGTTAAGAACTAATTCTAATTTACAATGACTGCCTACCGGGGAACAGTGGGTTAATTGCCTTGTTCACGGGCAGAACAACATATTTTTACCTTGTTACTGGCCCAATGCTCTAACCACTAGGTTACCTGCCTCTAACCACTAGGCTACCCGCCTCTAACCACTAGGCTACCTGCCTCTAACCACTAGGCTACCTGCCTCTAACCACTAGGCTACCTGCCTCTAACCACTAGGCTACCTGCTCTAACCACTAGGCTACCTGTCTCTAACCACTAGGCCACCTGCCTCTAACCACTAGGCTACCTGCCTCTAACCACTAGACTACCTGCCTCTAACCACTAGACTACCTGCCTCTAACCACTAGGCTACCTGCCTCTAACCACTAGGCTACCTGCCTCTAACCACTAGGCTACCTGCCTCTAACCACTAGGCTACCTGCCTCTAACCACTAGGCTACCTGCCTCTAACCACTAGGCTACCTGCCTTTAACCACTAGGCTACCTGCCTCTAACCACTAGGCTACCTGACTCTAACCACTAGGTTACCTGCCTCTAACCACTAGGCTACCTGCCTCTAACCACTAGGCTACCTGCTTCTAACCACTAGGCTACCTGCCTTTAACCACTAGGCTACCTGCCTTTAACCACTAGGCTACCTGCCTCTAACCACTAGGCTACCTGCCGCCCTACTATAAAGCATTGTCTTGTGATCCAGAATGCAGGAGGGCTAACTATCAATGATCTATAGTGATGCAAGTCTTAGTTATGATCCATAGAGCAGGAGGGTTGATCCATAGAGCAGGAGGGTTGATCAATAGAGCAGGAGGGTTGATCCATAGAGCAGGAGGGTTGATCCATAGAGCAGGAGGGATGATCCATAGAGCAGGAGGGTTGATCCATAGAGCAGGAGGGTTGATCCATAGAGCAGGAGGGTTGATCCATAGAGCAGGAGGGTTGATCCATAGAGCAGGAGGGTTGATCAAAGTCTTTGTTGTGAGAGGAGAGGAAGGAGAGAGAGAGAGGGATGGAAAGACAGAGATAGAGGATGGAGAGAGAGATGGAAAGACAGAGAGAGAGGATGGAGAGAGAGGGATGGAAAGACAGAGAGAGAGGATGGAGAGAGAGAGGGATGGAAAGACAAACATAGAGGATAGAGAGAGAGGGATGCTGCAAGGTTTTTTTACTTGTTGGGAAATTCAACCAATATGAGCTTGTCCATTGAGAGATGATGTTGAGAGATGTTGTTGTTGTCGTCCTAGACATAGCTTTAAACCTGCTGACCACAACTAGTTGAATGTTGCTGTGTTTGTTTCCCAGGTACAGCTTTAATGAGGAGTCAGACCTAACAACACTGTTGAAGGGGGGGACCCACATGAACAAGTATGGGGTCGCCATGGAAACCTCTTCTCCTGCTGTCCGTCATCAGTGGCCTTTCAGGTAATGTAGTAGGGTTGTATTGGGGGGTTGGGTTGTATATATATTTATTATTTAACCTTTATTTAACTAGGCAAGTAAGTTGTTAGGTTCTAATTCTCAGAGTAAAAAGTCTACGGACATTATGAAAGCTTAACCAAGTTTAATTCTTCACAGAAGGTCAATACAGCTGCATTAGACAAAAACATTTTCACACAAGCACTTACTTTTAACCCTTCCTCATAGGCTGAGTCTCCTCCTACCATCTGTACAAACATCGTTCTTTACTGCTAGGCAGGACACTAGTGATACGGTCCATAAACTTTTATTTCTCCCTTAAGGTGACCTGACCTCAACCTCCCCCCATTACTAATCCATGGCTCTCTCCCCTTATCAATGCCTGCCACATGTAATCACTTCCCTGTACTCAACACATTCCAATCTTAATTGCACACACTATATACAGTGGGGCAAAAACGTATTTAGTCAGCCACCAATTGTGCAAGTTCTCCCACTTAAAAAGATGACAGAGGCCTGTAATTTTCATCATAGGTACACTTCAACTATGACAGACAAATGAGAAAAAAAATCCAGAAAATGACATTGTAGGATTTTTTATGAATTTATTTGCAAATTATGGTGGAAAATAAGTATTTTGTCACCTATGAACAAGCAAGATTTCTGGCTCTCACAGACCTGTAACTTCTTCTTTAAGCTCCCCTGTCCTCCAATCGTTACCTGTATTAATGGCACCTGTTTGAACTTGTTATCAGTATAAAATACACCTGTTCATAACCTCAAACAGTCACACTCCAAACTCCACTATGGCCAAGCCCAAAGACACCAGAAACAAAATTGTAGACCTGCACCAGGCTGGGAAGACTGAATCTGCAATAGGTAAGCAGCTTGGTTTGAAGAAATCAACTGTGGGAGCAATTATTAGGAAATAGAAGACATACAAGACCAATGATAATCTCCCTCGATCTGGGGCTCCACGCAAGATCTCACCCCGTGGGGTCAAAATGATCACAAGAACGGTGAGCAAAAATCCCAGAACCACACGGGGGGACCTAGTGAATGACCTGCAGAGAGCTGGGACCAAAGTAACAAAGCCTACCATCAGTAACACACTACGCCGCCAGGGACTCAAATCCTGCAGTGCCAGACGTGTCCCCCTGCTTAAGCCAGTACATGTCCAGGCCCGTCTGAAGTTTGCTAGAGAGCATTTGGATGATCCAGAAGAAGATTGGAGAATGTCATATGGTCAGATGAAACCAAAATATAACTTTTGGTAAAAACTAAACTCCTCGTGTTTGGAGGACAAAGAATGCTGAGTTGAAAGAACACCATACCTACTGTGAAGCATGGGGGTGGAAACATCATGCTTTGGGGCTGTTTTTCTGCAAAGGGACCAGGACAACTGATCCGTGTAAAGGAAAGAATGAATGGGGCCATGTATCGTGAGATTTTGAGTGAAAACCTCCTTCCATCAGCAAGGGCATTGAAGATGGCTGGGTCTTTCAGCATGACAATGATCCCAAACACACCGCCCGGGCAATGAAGGAGTGGCTTCGTAAGAAGCATTTCAAGGTCCTGGAGTGGCCTAGCCAGTCTCCAGATCTCAACCCCATAGAAAATCTTTGGAGGGAGTTGAAAGTCTGTGTTGTCCAGCAACAGCCCCAAAACATCACTGCTCTAGAGGAGATCTGCATGGAGGAATGGGCCAAAATACCAGCAACAGTGTGTGAAAACCTTGTGAAGACTTACAGAAAACGTTTGACCTCTGTCATTGCCAACAAAGGTATATATAACAAAGTATTGAGATAAACTTTTGTTATTGACCAAATACTTATTTTCCACCATAATTTGCAAATAAATTAAATAAAAATCCTACAATGTGATTTTTTGGATTTTTTTCTCTATTTGTTTTCTCAATCTGTCAATTATATGCATATTCTAGCATCTGGTCTTGAGAAATAGGCTGTTTACTTTGGGAATGTTATTTTTCCAAACATAAAAATAGTGCCCCCTAGCTTCAAGAGGTTAATGGTGGTTGTATGGGGTGGTGGGGTGGTGGGGTTGTATGGGGTGGTGGGTTTGTATGGGGTTGTATGTGGTGGTGGGGTTGTATGGGGTTGTATGGGGTGGTGGGGTTGTATGGGGTTATGGGATAATTGTCATCAGCAACCGCTGAATAGCATAGCGCCTCAGTCAAATAATATTATTAAACATTTTCATATTCATGAAATCACAAGTGCAATATGGTGGGGTTGTATGGGGTGGTGGGGTTGTATGGGGTGGTGGGGTTGTATGGGGTGGTGGAGTTGTATGGGGTTGTTGGGTTGTATGGGGATGGTGGGGTTGTGTGGGGTTGTATGGGGTTGTGGGGTTGTATGGGGTTGTGGGGTTGTATGGGGGTTGTGGGGTTGTATGGGGGTTGTGGGGTTGTATGGGGTGGTGGGGTTGTATGGGGTTGTGGGGTTGTGTGGGGTTGTATGGGGTGGTGGGGTTGTGTGGGGTTGTATGGGGGTGGTGGGGTTGTATGGGGTGGTGGGGTTGTATGGGGTGGTGGGGTGGTACTCATGGTCTCATGGTGACAGACTGGCAAATCTCCATTTGACATGTAAAATTAAAGTGTACATTGATCCAGGAGAGATTGCACTGCTGACTGAATCTACAACACATGCAGATCTGCCAAAGCTGTGTGTGTTCCAGGTCTATTAGTGAATAACAGGATCCTCCGGAGACATGAGACGGATGTTCAATGAATACTGTAGCAGCTTTCTGCTGAACACTTCGCCGATTAATTAATGAAAACAGAACTATTGTTTGTCAATATTTAATTTGGTGATGCTTGCTACTGGTGATACATGCTACTGTAGAGAACCATGCTGGTGATACCTGCTACTGTAGAGAACCATGCTGGTGATGCCTGCTACTGTAGAGAATCATGCTGGTGATACCTTCTACTGTAGAGAATCATGCTGGTGATAGATACCTTCTACTGTAGAGAACCATGCTGGTGATACCTGCTACTGCAGAGAACCATGCTGGGGATACCTGTTACTGTAGAGAACCATGCTGGTGATACCTGCTACTGTAGAGAACCATGCTGGTGATAACCATTCTGGTGATACCTGCTACTGTAGAGAACCATGCTGGTGATACCTGCTACTGTAGAGAACCATGCTGGTGATACCTGCTACTGGTGATACATGCTACTGTAGAGAACCATGCTGGTGATACCTGCTAATGTAGAGAACCATGCTGTTCTCTCTTGATGACAGCTTTGCACACTTTTGGCATTCTCTCAACCAGCTTCATGAGTTAGTCACCTGGAATGCATTTCAATTAACATATGTGCCTTGTTTAAAAGGTAATTTGTGGAATTTCCATTCAGTTGTGTTGTAACAAGGTAGGTGTGGTATACAGAAGATAGGCCTGGTAATATGGTAAAAGACCAAGTCCATATTATGACAAGAACAGCTCAAATAAGCAAAGAGAAATGACAGTCCATCATTACTTTAAGACATGAAGGTCAGTCAATACTCAAAATTTCAAGAACTTTGAAGGTTCCTTCAAGTGCAGTCGCAAAAACCAACTATGTAGGTGCCTGAGGGAACAACAGGACCGGCTACCACTGTAGCATCACATTCATAGGACTGATTATTCAATAATAAAAAAATTGCTTTGGAAGCAACTACTTTTGTCACTGTTGAAGAGGGGAGGGTCTCAGCTTTCTGTAGGAATAATTTATTTCTCAACTCATAATATTGAGCTAATATAGCACACTGTTTTACAATCAAAATATCTGATAAGGCTTTGAAATACGGCACATGCAAAATGTGCATCGGCCAACCCGATCAAATATACTGTTACATGCAAGCAGAAGGTGTTATATTTAGAGTTAGCAATCTAGTTAATATTTTTTGAGTTTCCACTTCCTCAGGTGGTGAATTAGCCCTAAATTAATTAACACGTGAAATTAGTGAACATAAAGATCTACACAAATGCATTTCTATTGAACAAAAACAAAAAAGGAAATACTGGAGCCCTATTTTGACCGTAAAATATAACAACAATAGCATGACCCACAACGCACGACAATCACGGGACTAGGCTGCACATATATTTGAATCATGCATTCCTGCTTGACCATGTTAGAATATAACAGATTGATGACATAATGTATTTCTTGAAAACATCTCAGTAGTCTATTTACACTTATTAATTAAGCACTGGGAATGACTTGATATTGAATTAATAAGATGATTACAAATGTGTTCTATTGCGTGACCTTGCAATTCTTTGGGGTGTGACAAAATCATGGTCTGGTGCCTCTAACTGAGAAGGTTACTGGCACCGATGCCACATGTCAGGAAAAGGATGTCTGGAGCCCTGGTTTGGGGGAATGCACTTCTGATATATGTTAAAGGACTGAAGTAGCTCAGTAAAATGATAACGATTAAAATGTAGGAGGTAGAACCCCTTGTAAAACCCTCCTTGTTCATTTCCTTGTGTATATGAGAGTGTGCAAGTTCCGTGGCAAGAGGTAAAACGTCTTTCAGATACACATGCATGCTGTCATTTCTTCCATGAGGAAAGCTGTTATTCACACCTCTACACCCCCACAACTCATAAACCCAATGTTATCCCTCTACCCCCCAACTCATAAACCCAATATGATCCCTCTACCCCCCAACTCATAGACCCAATATGATCCCTCTACCCCCCAACTCATAAACCCAATATGATCCCTCTACCCCCCAACTCATAAACCCAATATGATCTCTCTACCCCCCCCCCCCCCCCCAACTCATAAATCCAATATGATCCCTCTACCCCCCAAGTCATAAACCCAATATGATCCCTCTACCCCCCCTCAACTCATAAATCCAATATGATCCCTCTACCCCCCAAGTCATAAACCCGATATGATCCCTCTACCCACCAACTCATCAACCCAATGTGATCCCTCTACCCACCAAGTCATAAACCCGATATGATCCCTCTACCCACCAACTCATAAACCCAATGTGATCCCTCTACCCCCCAAGTCATAAACCCAATGTGATCCCTCTACCCACCAACTCATAAACCCAATGTGATCCCTCTACCCACCAACTCATAAACCCAATGTGATCCCTCTACCCACCAAGTCATAAACCCAATGTGATCCCTCTACCCACCAACTCATAAACCCAATGTGATCCCTCTACCCCGCCCCCCCAACTCATAAACCCAATGTAATCCCCCAAACTCATATACCCTATGTAATCGCTCTATCCCCCAAATCATAAACCCAATGTGATCCCCCAAACTCATATACCCTATGTAATCCCTCTATCTCGCAAATCATAAACCCAATATAGTCCCTCTACACCGCAATCCTAGAAACCCAATTATAACCCTCTACCCCCCCAACTCATAGACCCAAAGTGGCCCCCCCAACACATAAACCCAATGTGATTCCTTCACCCCCCAACTCATAAACCCAATATGATCCCTCTACTCCCCAACTCATAAACCCAATATGATCCTGCTATCACCCCAACTCATGAACCCAATGTGACCCCACCCCCAACTCATAAATCCAATGTGATCCCTCTACCCCCAACTCATAAACCCAATATGATCCCTCTACCCCCCCCCCCCCCAACTCATAAACCCAATGTGATCCCTACACCCCCAACTCATAAACCCAATGTGATCCCTACACCCCCAACTCATAAACCCAATGTGATCCCACTACCCCCAACTCATAGACCCAAATATGATCCCTCCACCCCCAACTCATAAACTCAATGTGATCCCTCTACCCCCAATTCATAAACCCAATGTGATCCCTCCACCCCCAATTCATAAACCCAATGTGATCCCTCCACCCCCAACTCATAAACCCAATGTGATCCCACTACCCCCCAACTCATAGACCCAAATATGATCCCTCCACCCCCAACTCATAAACCCAAATATGATCCCTCCACCCCCAACGCATAGACCCAAATTGACCCCCCAACTCATAAACCCAATGTGATCCCTCTACCCCCCCCAACTCATAAACCCAATGTGATCCCTCCACCCCCAACGCATAGACCCAATGTGACCCCCAAACTCATAGACCCAATGTGACCCCCCAACTCATAGACCCAATGTGACCCCCCAACTCATAGACCCAATGTTACCCCCCAACTCATAGACCCAATGTGACCCCCCAACTCATAGACCCAGTGTTACCCCCCCAACTCATAGACCCAATGTCATCCCTCTACCCCCCCAACTCATAAACCCAATATGATCCCTCTACCCCCCCAACTCATAAACCCAATATGATCCCTCTACCCCCCCAACTCATAAACCCAATGTGATCCCTCAACCCCCCCCCCCAACTCATAAACCCAATGTGATCCCTCTACCCCCAACTCAGAAACCCAATGTGATCCCTCTACCCCCAACTCATAAACCCAATGTGATCCCTCTACCCACCAACTCATAAACCCAATATGATCCCTCTACCCCCAACTCATAGATCCAATATGATCCTTCTACCCCCCCCCCAACTCATAGACCCAAAGTGACCCCCAACTCATAGACCCAATGTTACCCCTCAACTCATAGACCCAAATGTGACCCCCCAACTCATAGACCCAATGTGATCCCTCTACCCCCAACTCATAGACCCAATGTGATCCCTCTACCCACCAACTCATAAACCCAATGTGATCCCTCTACCCCTCACCAACTCATAGACCCAATGTGGTCCAGCTACCCCCACAACTCATAGTCCCAATGTGATCCCTCTACCCCCAACTCATAAACCCAATGTGATCCCACTACCCCCAACTCATAGACCCAAATATGATCCCTCCACCCCCAACTCATAAACTCAATGTGATCCCTCTACCCCCAATTCATAAACCCAATGTGATCCCTCCACCCCCAATTCATAAACCCAATGTGATCCCTCCACCCCCAACTCATAAACCCAATGTGATCCCACTACCCCCCAACTCATAGACCCAAATATGATCCCTCCACCCCCAACTCATAAACCCAAATATGATCCCTCCACCCCCAACGCATAGACCCAAATTGACCCCCCAACTCATAAACCCAATGTGATCCCTCTACCCCCCCCCAACTCATAAACCCAATGTGATCCCTCCACCCCCAACGCATAGACCCAATGTGACCCCCAAACTCATAGACCCAATGTGACCCCCCAACTCATAGACCCAATGTGACCCCCCAACTCATAGACCCAATGTTACCCCCCAACTCATAGACCCAATGTGACCCCCCAACTCATAGACCCAGTGTTACCCCCCCAACTCATAGACCCAATGTCATCCCTCTACCCCCCCAACTCATAAACCCAATATGATCCCTCTACCCCCCCAACTCATAAACCCAATATGATCCCTCTACCCCCCCAACTCATAAACCCAATGTGATCCCTCAACCCCCCCCCCAACTCATAAACCCAATGTGATCCCTCTACCCCCAACTCAGAAACCCAATGTGATCCCTCTACCCCCAACTCATAAACCCAATGTGATCCCTCTACCCACCAACTCATAAACCCAATATGATCCCTCTACCCCCAACTCATAGATCCAATATGATCCCTCTACCCCCCCCAACTCATAAACCCAATATGATCCCTCTACCCCCCCAACTCATAAACCCAATGTGATCCCTCAACCCCCCCCCCCAACTCATAAACCCAATGTGATCCCTCTACCCCCAACTCAGAAACCCAATGTGATCCCTCTACCCCCAACTCATAAACCCAATGTGATCCCTCTACCCACCAACTCATAAACCCAATATGATCCCTCTACCCCCAACTCATAGATCCAATATGATCCTTCTACCCCCCCCCCAACTCATAGACCCAAAGTGACCCCCAACTCATAGACCCAATGTTACCCCTCAACTCATAGACCCAAATGTGACCCCCCAACTCATAGACCCAATGTGATCCCTCTACCCCCAACTCATAGACCCAATGTGATCCCTCTACCCACCAACTCATAAACCCAATGTGATCCCTCTACCCCTCACCAACTCATAGACCCAATGTGATCCAGCTACCCCCACAACTCATAGTCCCAATGTGATCCCTCTACCCCCAACTCATAGACCCAAAGTGACCCCCCAACTCATAGCCCCAAAGTGACCCCCAACTCATAAACCAATGTGATCCCTCTACCCCCCCCCCAACTCATAAACCCAATGTGATCCCTCCACCCCCAACTCATAAACCCAATGTGATCCCTCTACCCCCCAACTCATAAACCCAATATGATCCCTCTACCCCCCCAACTCATAAACCCAAATATGATCCCTCCACCCCCAACACATAGACCCAAATTTACCCCCCAACTCATAAACCCAAATGTGATCCCTCTCACCCCCCAACTCATAAACCCAATGTGATCCCTCCACCCCCAACGCATAGACCCAAAGTGACCCCCCAACTCATAGACCCAATGTGACCCCCAAACTCATAGACCCAATGTGACCCCCCAACTCATAGACCCAATGTGACCCCCCAACTCATAAACCCAATATGATCCCTATACCCCCCCAACTCATATACCCATTATGATCCCACAACCCCCCCCCCCCAACGCATAGACCAAAGTGTTCTCTCTAACCTCCAACTCATAAACCCAACGTCACCCCTCTACCCCCCCCCCCAACTCATAAACCCAATGTGATTCCTCCTTCCCTCCCTTACCAAACCGGCCTACCTTCCTGCCTGGTTTCTTGCTTGCCTGCCTGCCTGCCTGCCTGATGTACCCAGGCTTTCTGTCTGCCTTCACCATATATGTTACAGTCCATTCCATTAATTAAATGCGGAGCTAGCGACAGTGGAAGGCATGTGCATGACTGTGACTAGCCAGGGGGAAAAGTCAGATGGATGTCTTCTGATTGCCAAGTGTTTATGTGACTGGATTCGGTCTTATGTAGCAACATTTGAAATGGTGTTTTTTTTACATTGGATATAAGTAGAGACTCAGAGCAACAGAACGGTATATCATACACCGCACTTTTGAGGAACAATGGGTAAGTCATTCTGCTTTGAATGTTAATTCATTTGTAATCTCACTTTTGGGAAAAGGGCCTTTGAGTTTTAGACTAAAAGTGGTAGTAGCCTAACTTCGCTCCAAGATGGCATTGCAGTTCAGACGTCTTTTGTCCTCGTCTTGTCGAGTCCCGTATATATATATATATATATTTACATCTTTCTTCACATACCTTTTTATATATATTTTTTTGTTTTCCATAAACTCAACTTCAAAACACTCTCCTGCATCCCGCCTACCCAATTTATATTTTAAAAAAGAAAACAAATGTATTATTTACCTCAAATCTGTAATCCTCCATAGAAGCTAACCAGAAGCTAATCAGAAGCTAGTTAGCTTCTTTACTGGCTAATCGTTAGTATTCAGCTAACCACGGTTTGTGGTCATCAGCTATCCTTTAGCTCGAAAATCTATCTCCAGTTTTGTACGGCGCGGCTCGGACCGGAACATACCGGACCTATTTTTCTCTCCATGTCCCCGGATTTCAACCACTAACGCTGGACATTTATACCTGGATCTCTCAGCTAGCTAGCTGCTATCCGTGTGACTGTCGGCTTTCGTCGATTCCGGAGCAAGCATCAAAACATCAATTATTTTTATTTTTTCTTGGGCCTCTATAACTATATCTATTGTTTTTTTTTTGCGAATTGGATTCATCCCCTCTACCACACGGAACCCTACTAATCCTACTGACGGAAACGCACGAGGTGGCTAATAACAGACCTCCATCCAATGCTAGCTTGCTACCGATGGCCCGGCTAGCTGTCTAAATCGCCGTGACCCCAACCAACCTCACTACTCACTGGACCCTTTTAATCACTCGACTAAGCATGCCTCTCTCTCCTAATGTCAATATGCCCTGTCCATTGCTGTTCTGGTTAGTGTTTATTGGCTTATTTCACTGTAGAACCTATAGTCCTGCTCACTATATCTTATCCAACCTATTAGTTCCACCACCCACACATGCGATGACATCTCCTGGTTTCAATGATGTTTCTAGAGACAACATCTCTCTCATCATCACTCAATACCTAGGTTTACCTCCACTGTATTCACATCCTACCATACATTTGTCTGTACATTATACCTTGAAGCTATTTCATCGCCCCCAGAAACCTCGTTTTACTCTCTGCTCCAGACGTTCTAGACGACCAATTCGTATTGCTTTTAGCCGTACCCTTATCCTACTCCTCCTCTGTTCCTCTGGCGATGTAGATGTGAATCCAGGCCCTGCAGTGCCTAGCTCCACTCCTATTCCCCAGGTGCTCTCTTTTGATGACTTCTGTAACCGTAATAGCCTTGGTTTCATGCATGTTAACATTAGAAGCCTCCTCCCTAAGTTTGTTCTATTCACTGCTTTAGCACACTCTGCCAACCCGGATGTTCTAGCTGTGTCTGAATCCTGGCTTAGGAAGACCACCAAAAATTCTGACATTTTCATCCCAAACGACAACATTTTCAGACAAGATAGAACGGCCAAAGGGGGCGGTGTTGCAATCTACTGCAAAGATAGCCTGCAGAGTTCTGTCCTACTATCCAGGTCTGCACCGAAACAATTTGAACTTCTACTTTTAAAAATCCACCTCTCTAAAAACAAGTCTCTCACCGTTGCTGCCTGCTATAGACCACCCTCTGCCCCCAGCTGTGCTCTGGACACCATATGTGAACTGATTGCCCCCCATCTATCTTCAGAGCTCGTGCTGCTAGGCGACTTAAACTGGAACATGCTTAACACCCCAGCCATCCTACAATCTAAACTTGATGCCCTCAATCTCACACAAATTATCAATGAACCTACCAGGTACCTCCCCAAAGCCTTAAACACTGGCACCCTCATAGATATCATCCTAACCAACTTGCCCTCTAAATACACCTCTGCTGTCTTCAACCAAGATCTCAGCGATCACTGCCTCATTGCCTGCATCCGTAATGGGTCAGCGGTCAAACGACCTCCACTCATCACTGTCAAACGCTCCCTGTAACACTTTAGCGAGCAGGCCTTTCTAATCGCCCTGGCCGGGGTATCCTGGAAGGATATTCATCTCATCCCGTCAGTAGAGGATGCCTGGTTATTTTTTTAAATGCCTTCCTAACGATCTTAAATAAGCATGCCCCATTCAAGAAATTTAGAACCAGGAACAGATATAGCCATTGGTTCTCCCCAGACCTGACTGCCCTTAACCAACACAAAAACATCCTATGGCGTTCTGCATTAGCATTGAACAGCCCCCTGATATGCAGCTGTTCAGGGAAGCTAGAAACCATTATACACAGGCAGTTAGAAAATCCAAGGCTAGCTTTTTCAAGCAGAAATTTGCTTCCTGCAACACTAACTCAAAAAAGTTCTGGAACACTGTAAAGTCCATGGAGAATAAGAACACCTCCCAGCTGCCCACTACACTGAAGATAGGAAACACTGTCACCACTGATAAATCCACTATAATTGAGATTTTCAATAAGCATTTTTCTACGGCTGGCCATGCTTTCCACCTGGCTACTCCTACCCCGGTCAACAGCACTGCACCCCCCACAGCAACTCGCCCAAGCCTTCCCCATTTCTCCTTCTCCCAAATCCAGTCAGCTGATGTTCTGAAAGAGCTGCAAAATCCGGACCCTACAAATCAGCCTGACTAGACAATTTGGACCCTTTCTTTCTAAAATTATCTGCCGTAATTGTTGCCACCCCTATTACTAGCCTGTTCAACCTCTCTTTCGTGTCATCTGAGACTCCCAAAGATTGGAAAGCAGCTGCGGTCATCCCCCTCTTCAAAGGGGGGGGGACACTCTTGACCCAAACTGCTACAGACCTATATCTATCCTACCTTTCTAAGGTCTTCGAAAGCCAAGTCAACAAACAGATTACCGACCATTTCGAATCTCACCATACCTTCTCTGCTATGCATTCTGGTTTCAGAGCTGGTCATGGGTGCACCTCAGCCACGCTCAAGGTCCTAAACGATATCTTAACCGCCATCGATAAGAAACTTTACTGTGCAGCCGTATTCATTGATCTGGCCAAGGATTTTGACTCTGTCACTCACCACAATCTTATTGACAGACTCAACAGCCTTGGTTTCTCAAATGATTGCCGTGCCTGGTTCACCAACTACTTCTCTGATAGAGTTCAGTTTGCCAAATCGGAGGGCCTGTTGTCCAGACATCTGGCAGTCTCTATGGGGATGCCACAGGGTTCAAATCTCGGGCCGATTCTCTTTTCTGTATACATCAATGATGTCGCTCTCGCTGCTGGTGATTCTTTGATCCACCTCTACGCAGACGACACCATTCTGTATACTTCTGGCCCTTCTTTGGACACTGTGTTAACAACCCTCCAGGCAAGCTTCAATGCCATACAACTCTCCTTCCATGGCCTCCAATTGCTCTTAAATACAAGTAAAACTAAATGCATGCTCTTCAACCGATCGCTGCCTGCACCTGCCCGCCTGTCCAACATCTCTACTCTGGACGGCTATGACTTAGAATACGTGGACAACTACAAATACCTAGGTGTCTGGTTAGACTGTAAAATCTCCTTCCAGACCCACATCAAACATCTCCAATCCAAAGTTAAATCTAGAATTGTCTTCCTATTTTGATACAAAGCATCCTTCACTCATGCTGCCAAACATACCCTTTTAAAACTGACCATCCTACCAATCCTCGACTTCGGCGATGTCATTTACAAAATAGCCTCCAATACCCTACTCAACAAATTGGATGCAGTCTATCACAGTGCAATCCGTTTTGTCACCAAAGCCCCATATACTACCCACCATTGCGACCTGTACGCTCTCGTTGTACGCTGTAAATCCCCAGGCTCCCACACCTAAGTTGGTTCGTCAGGCTCCCCAGGCTCCCACGCCTCAGTTGGTTCGTCAGGCTCCCCAGGCTCCCACGCCTCAGTTGGTTCATCAGGCTCCCCAGGCTCCCACTCCTCAGTTGGTTCGTCAGGCTCCCCAGGCTCCCACTCCTCAGTTGGTTCGTCAGGCTCCCCAGGCTCCCAGGCCTCAGTTGCTTCGTCAGGCTCCCCAGGCTCCCAGGCCTCAGTTGGTTCGTCAGGCTCCCCAGGCTCCCATGCCTCTGCCGGTTCGTCGGGATTCTACGCTCAAGCCGGCTTGTCCAGCGCCCATGCCTCGGCAGGCCCGTCAGGCTCGCCCAGGTGGGACGCCGGGTGGTGCCCCTAGAGGGGTCTATGAGAACCAACACTGGAGTTGAAAAGCAGGTATGGTGAGTGAACATTTAATATAGCAGAGACATCGAACAGGACCAGCTTCAGAACTGGGTAACAAAAACAACAAACAACAATTAATGCTGAAGTGGGGAACAGAGCTGGGGAACAGACAGATCTGGGGGAGGTAATTGAGTCCAGGTGAGTGCAATGAATTGCTGATCTGCGTGACAAGGGAAGTAGGTATGCATAATGATGTTGGCAGGAGTGCGTGGTGCTGGGCAGCCTGGCGCCCTCGAGCGCCAGGGAGGGAGAGCGGGCACAGGCGTGACAGTACCCCCCCTCTAGTGGCACCACCCAGCGTCACACCTGGGTGAGCCTGACGGGCCAGCTGAGGCACGGGCACTGGACAAGCCGGCTGGGCGTAAGATCTCGATGAACTGGCATCGGCATGGGAGCCTGGCGATCCCAGAGGAGGCGTGAAAGCCTGTCAGTCCCACTGAGGCGTGGGAGACCGATGAGCAGATGCCTGACGAGCCGGCTGAGGCCTGACGTGGGATGTGCGCCTGCCGCCTGCCAACCTGGGTAAGGAAACATCAGCATTCTGTAAGAACCGACGCTGGAGATGAGAAGCAGTGAACATTTAATATGGCAGAGACATGGAGCAGGACAGGAACAGCGTCAGAACCGGGTAACAGAAACGACAAACGGAAATTAATGCTAAAGTGGGGAACAGACAGATATAGGTGTGGTAATGACAGGTGATTGAATCCAAGTGAGTGCAATGAATCGTTGACGGCAGGTAGCCGTCAGGTAGCATAGTGGTTGGAGCGGCAGGTAGCCTAGTGGTTAGAGCATTGGACTAGTAACCTGAAAGGTTGCAAGATCGAATTCCTGAGCTGACGAGGTAAAAAATCTGTTGTTCTGTCCTTGATCAAGGCAGTTAACCCACTGGTCCTAGGCTATAATTGAAAATTAGAATTTGTTCTTAACTGACTTGCCTAGTTAAATAAAAGTAAAAAATGAATTGTTGATGTGTGTGACAAGGGAAGCAGGTGTATGTAATAAGTGGCAGTAGAGCTGGGCAGCCTGGTTCCCTTGAGCACCAGGGAGGGAGAGTGGGTGCAGGTGTGACAACTCCCTGATCTTATCAAAAAGATACGTTTGTCTAGCTGGGTCCAGTCCAGGTGGTTCTTGTACAGGCAGGTGGTGCTTGTACTATTAATGGGAGGAAGGATGTAAGCGTTGCGCAGCAGCTGAAACCTGGTCCCAACTGAGTCAGAACACTCCTTGGTGACAACAACACCAGGCTCCAGAGCATCGAAGCCGTAAAACAGGAAATAACAACAACTAAAAATCAGAAGACATTACAATCCTGCACAACATCAAATCACCTACGAAGTTTAGATATGAAGAATAACCTCATGCAATGCAATGACAATTATTTTTACCTGAAGTGCTGGTACTGCTTGATTTGTGGCAGCAACCTCATGTGTTGTTGCCAGCCATAGCTTTCTACCAGCACCATACCATCCTCCAGTTCAACCAGCTGTGGGATGTTGTTGGTGTAGCGAAGGACAGCAATCTCATACAAAGTCTTCTCTCTGGTCTTTCTGAAGCGCAGCTTGATGAGGCTGAAGTACCAGTCGGGGGCAAACTTGATGTGGCCTGTGATCAGGAAGTGAAGGTCCAGACTGTGGTGGAGCTTGTGTATGGTATGCCAGGCACAATTCCAGAGCACAAACTTGTTCTTGTTTTGGCCACTGCACAATTCAGGTCCACACATGTTTCCTCAACTCTGTAATTGGTCAAGAAATGGTGCATGTAGTTGATGACTGCGCTGCTGCCTTTGCCTGCTTGGGCCAGCTCTCTTTTCGATTGGAAGCATTAGACCATTCTCCTTGTATGACTTGTGGAGCAGAGTCAGGCCTGTTCTACTGATGCAGATAGACACATTCTAGATACAAATATTTTAGCAATAGGCTATAACTAGCAATGTGAAATGGCATTCTGAGAAAACATCACTAATGTTGCACACATTTCATACATGTAAATTAATGTTAGCTAGCAAGCCAGCCATCTAACCTCAGCTAATGTTAGTTAGCTAACAGTAAGCTTTACCTTGGGGTCTTTTGTTTAGACATGTCACGTTAAATTTAGCTAGCTAAAAAATTAACTATAATCCCAATCCATAGAGTAACGCTACTAGCAATACAAAACCGAGTGTCATAGCTAAAGTTAACCAAATAAATTAGGTTGAATGTTAACATTAGCTAGCAAGCCAGCCATCGAACTCCAGCTGGCTAGCTAACCTCTTGCCATAACTTGCAATGAAAACAACTTTCTGACAAAATTAGAAACGTATAATATCTGAAACTGTGGCTATATTCTTGCCCGTATACAACCCCTTTCATTAAATAAGACGTCCTGTGTCATTTCCGTTTAGTTTGGACAGCTTGTTTGGCCTGTTGCGTTCCACTGATTTCAAAACTCGGTCAACTTCTTCCGTGACAACAACACTGTTCATCGCCATTTCTGCACAGTCACAGTCATCAGAAGACTCTACAATATCTTCTTCAATTATTAATTTTCAGAGTCAGAGAGAGTCAGCATGAAGTCGATCGTCCTCCAGGAAGTAGACTATCACAACTTTTTCCCACTGACCTTTGTCGATAGCGCCTGATAAATTCAGGGCAGCAATGTTATTGAGAGCAGTAGCAATGTTATTGAGAGCAGTAGCAACATATTTGCAGTTCTCGATGGCTAACATTATATCTTTAGAAAAAAATATGTTAGAAAGGATTATCTACGCATAACGAGCAGCTCATTTTGGTGACACAAGATGCTCCAATCTGAAACTCATCTCTCTCTATGTCCAGCCCACTCATTATCTCAGCCAATCATGGACAGCGGGAAGGTTCCTGGCTTTTCTTTGGCTAAAACAACTAGGCTCTTAATTGATCAACTTTATTAATATTTACAGATGGTATACAAGTTTGTTATCAAGGCACATTAAAGTTCACATGATTGAGAAGGCATTTCTACCAAAAAGCGTATTTTGGGAAATAAAATGTTACATTCAAACGTCTTTCCTGTGAAGTTGCGACATACGTCTAGTTTCCTGAATCAGGTCACATTTAATGATTTGATTCCAGACTTTTAGGTCGATTGAACTGATTCCTATATGTTTTAGTGATATATATCCTCCTAGAGCAGGGGTGTCAAAGTCAAATGGACGGAGGGCCAAATAAAAAAATCAGCTACAAGACGAGGGCCGGACTGTTCGAATGTTCATTGAAAAATTTTTAAATGACGCATATAGTCTAGTGAACCTAATTGAACCTACTGAAAACCTAACAAATATATTACAATATGATCAGATAAATAAAGCAATATTTTCTTATGGCTCTGTCAGTAATCTTTAATTTTCAACAGACACAAAAGACAAATTTCCTTTATATAAATATCCCCATAACATGAACATTAAATGAAAGAAACCGGTATTCAAGGCACCATCAGTAGACTATATTTTCTATTTTAGCAAAAGTGGGCTAAATTTACTTCAAAGAAAAAACAATAATAGCAATTTTCTATCATCCACTCAACTGAAATATTTTTTAAATATAATTGGATTGAAATACAAAAAAATAAAGTGCAAAAATCTATTAATCAAAAACAACACTTTGTTTAAGGAGAAGTAACATGCAGTGAAAACAAATATTAAATTTTAACTTTTAAACTTGAACTGAGTAAAAACTCTAAATATGTGATTGCACAGTAATGTTCACTTGTTTGAGGTTGAGGGTGATACTTGGTGGTGTCCCATCTTTTCCACAAGTTCATCAATGTTCGGGGTAAGGCTCTGAGCTGAAGAAATCCTCAGAATTGAGTGGAGGTGTTCAGCAGTAAGTCGACTTCTGTGTGATGTTTTGTTCAGGTTCATCAAAGAAAACAGTTGTTCACACAGGTATGTGCTGCCAAACATAGACAACGTTTGAGCAGCCTGGATGCGCAGCTGGGGCATTGTGCCGGGGAGGAAACGGGCGAACTCCGCAGCACCCACTGCCGCATATTTTGCCCTCAGTGCATCATTGCATTGGAGGTCAATCAACTCCATTTGGAGGTTTGGTGGTGAGCTTTCCACGTCAACAGCAAATGGGTTACCGAGCAGTTCCAACCTGCTTTTTTGTGCTTCAAAGTCAGCAAATCGGCGTCGAAAGTCAGCGGCAAGCATACCTATTTTATCAGCCAACTGTGTGCTCGGGAACGCACTGGTAGAGAGCTTCTCTTTCATGGTCTGGCAGCTGGGAAAGTGGCTCAAATTTTCTTTCCGCATCTGCGTCTCCCACAGAGTCAGTTTGGTTTTAAATGCCTTCACTGTACTGTACATATCAGAGATGACACGATCCCGACCCTGCAGCTGCAAGTTTATTGCATTCAGATGACTCGTAATGTCACACAGAAAAGCCATTTCACACAGAAACATTTCGTCTCGGAGTTGTGTTGTGTCTTTCCCTTTGCTGTCCAAGAACAGACAAATCTCCTCACGAAGCTCGAAACATCTTTGAAGCACCTTTCCCTGGCTTAGCCATCGCACCTCTGTGTGATAAGGCAAATCACCATGCTCCGTTTCTAACTCCGTCAGAAATGCCTTGAACTGGCGGTGATTCAAACCTTTGGCTCTGATAAAGTTAACTGTGCGCGTGATGATGCTCATTACATGCTCCATTTTCAAGGCTTTACCGCACAACGCTTCCTGGTGTATGATACAATGATAAGCTGTCAGCTCACCTGTCGCGTTTTCCTCTTGCATCTTTTCCCGTATCTTCGCCACCAGTCCGCTCCTGTGTCCACACATCGCAGGTGCTCCGTCGGTTGTCAAACCCACGAGTTTTTCCCAAGGCAGCTCCATCTCATTTACACATCTTGACACCTCTTCATACAAATCATGCCCCGTAGTTGTGCCATGCATAGGACGTAAAGCCAAAAACTCCTCTGTCACGCTTAGGTTGGAGTCCACTCCGCGGATGAAAATTGACAACTGGGCAATGTCAGAAATGTCGGTGCTCTCATCCACAGCCAAGGAATATGCAATAAAATCTTTTCCCTTTTTCACAAGCTGCTCTTTTAGATTGATGGACAACTGGTCTACTCTCTCGGCAATGGTGTTTCTGCTCAGACTCACATTTAAAAAGAGTTGCCTTTTTTCTGGGCAAACTTCGTCACAAACTTTAATCATGCAGTTTTTGATGAAATCCCCCTCCGTAAATGGCCGGGCTGATTTAGCGATCTCTTCTGCCAAAATAAAACTGGCCTTGACAGCAGCCTGGCCTTGTGATTTGGCTTTTTTGAACAGAGCCTGTCGAGATTTGAGGCCTCGTTTTAATTCCTCTGCCTTTTGTAGCCTTTGTTCCATGTCCATATTCTTGTTTTTGTCCGCGTGTTTCGTTTCATAATGTCGTCTCAGATTATACTCTTTCAGTACCGCCACACTTTCTCCACACAGAAGACACACAGGTTTTCCAGCTACCTTCGTGAACATATACTCCGACTCCCACCTTGTTTGAAACCCCCGGTTCTCAGTATCCACCTTCCGTTTTGCCATTTTTGATGGGTATCTGAAAGTTAATTTTACTGTGATGCTGACGACTGCTGTGCCAATAAATATTGAAATGAAGCAGCCTACTGCTCGGTGCGTCACCTTTGCATTGTGGGAAATGTAGTATTGGTGCGTGTAAAAGATCTGCGGGCTGCCGGCTTGCTGCGGGCCGGTTCTAATAATAAATCAAGATCATCCCAGGGGCCGTAAAAAACCTTCTTGCGGGCCGGATGTGGCCCGCGGGCCTTGACTCTGACATATGTGTCCTAGAGGATGTTGGACTTTGGGGAATAGCCCAAGCCACAAGAAAGCATATCAAGCATCAATACATTATACGTCAAATATCTACCTCTGTTTTTTTGCTCCTGATAGAGATTTTCCTTCTTGTGTCAGACCCAGGATGTGCTTGCATACTTCCTGGTTGATTCAGTCATACCCACCATGTTTGCTATGCATGGACATCTTGGCGGTAGTTTGTCCCTAGGCCAGATACAGTAATCAACCCAAAGCAAGTGCAGACAGACAGCCAGACAGACAGATGGGTCCTGACTTTTGTCCTCTCTGGCCATGGGTTTCGGGACCTTGCTGGGTGTATTTGAGGAAGGCTGTTCAGAGGGTTACATGAGATCACTTCACGGGTCATTCAAACATCAACACTTTAATGGTACATTCTTAATATTCCATGGACCAAATGAAATGTCAAATTGTATTTTCAGTGGAGTGTGTCGCATGTGTCTTATGGTTTTGAATGAGACTAGCATGGTCTCTCTGCTCTCTCCCTGGGCATACCTGCTACGAGATAGCATGGTCTCTCTGCTCTCTCCCTGGGGATACCTGCTACGAGATAGCATGGTCTCTCTGCTCTCTCCCTGGGGATATCTGCTACGAGATAGCATGGTCTCTGCTCTTTCCCTGGGGATACCTGCTACTAGATAGTATGGTCTCTCTGCTCTATCCCTGGGGATACCTGCTACTTGATAGTATAGTCTCTCTGCTCTCTCCCTGGGGATACCTGCTACTAGATAGCATGGTCTCTCTGCTCTCTCCCTGGGGATACCTGCTCCTAGATAGTATGGTTTCTCTGCTCTCTCCCTGTGGATACCTGGTACTAGATAGCATGGTCTCTCTGCTCTCTCCCTGGGGATACCTGCTACTAGATAGTATAGTCTCTCTGCTCTCTCCCTGGGGATACCTGCTACTAGATAGCATGGTCTCTCTGCTCTCTCCCTGTGGATACCTGATACTAGATAGTATGGTCTCTCTGCTATCTCCCTGGGGATACCTGCTACTAGATAGCATGGTCTATTTGCTCTCTCCCTGGGGATACCTGCTACGAGATAGCATGGTCTCTCTGCTCTCTCCCTGGGGATACCTGCTACTAGATAGTATGGTCTCTCTGCTCTTTCCCTGGGGATACCTGCTACTAGGTAGCATGGTCTCTCTGCTCTCTCCCTGGGGATACCTGCTACTAGATAGTATGGTCTCTCTGCTCTCTCCCTGGGGATACCTGCAACTAGATAGTATGGTATCGCTGCTCTGACGCTGGGGATACTTGCTACTAGATAGTATGGTCTCTCTGCTCTCTCCCTGGGGATACCTGCTACTAGATAGTATGTTCTCTCTGCTCTCTCCCTGGGGATACCTGCTACTAGATACCATGGACTCTCTGCTATCGCCCTGGGGATACTTGCTACTAGATGGCATGGTCTCTATGCTCTCTCCCTGGGGATACCTGCTGCTAGATAGTATGGTCTCTCTGCTCTCTCCCTGGGATACCTGCTACTAGATAGCATGGTCTCTCTGCTCTCTCCCTGGGGATACCTGCTACTAGATAGTATGGTTTCTCTGCTCTCTCCCTGTGGATACCTGATACTAGATAGTATGGTCTCTCTGCTCTCTCCCTGGGGATACCTGCTACTAGATAGTATGGTCTATTTGCTCTCTCCCTGGGGATACCTGCTATGAGATAGCATGGTCTCTCTGCTCTCTCCCTGGGTATACCTGCTACTAGATAGCTTGGTCTCGCTGCTCTCTCCCTGGGGATACCTGCTACTAGATAGTATGGTCTCTCTGCTCTCTCCCTGGGGATACCTGCTACTAGATAGCATGGTCTCTCTGCTCTCTCCCTGTGGATACCTGCTACTAGATAGTATGGTCTCTCTTTTCTCTCCCTGGGGATACCCGCTACTAGATAGCATGGTCTCTCTGCTCTCTCTCTGGGGATACCTGCTACTAGATAGCATGGTCTCTCTGCTCTCTCCCTGGGGATACCTGCTACTAGATAGCATGGTCTCTCTGCTCTCTCCTTGGGGATACCTGCTACTAGATAGCATGTTCTCTCTGCTCTCTCCCTGGGGATACCTGCTACTAGATAGCATGGTCTCTCTGCTCTCTCCCTGGGGATACCTGCTACTAGATAGCATGTTCTCTCTGCTCTCTCCCTGGCGATACATGCTACTAGATAGCATGGCTGGAGCAAAACCTTATGTTGTCACCGTGCAGTGGCTGGAGCTCAGGTTGCTGTTTTCACTGTGGCTTTTGTTAGGCTGCTGTTGTCGCTATGCATTGTCTAGTGTTAGCCTGTTGTTGTCACTGTTCAGTGGCTAGTGTTAGGCCGCTGTTGTGACTGTGCATTGTCTAGTGTTAGCCTGTTGTTGTCACTGTTCAGTGGCTAGTGTTAGGCTGCTGTTGTGACTGTGCATTGTCTAGTGTTAGCCTGTTGTTGTCACTGTTCAGTGGCTAGTGTTAGGCTGCTGTTGTGACTGTGCATTGTCTAGTGTTAGCCTGTTGTTGTCACTGTTCAGTGGCTAGTGTTAGGCTGCTGTTGAAACTGTGTTGAGGCTAGTGTTAGGCTGCTGTTGTCACTGTGTAGAGGCTAGTGTTAGACTCTTGTTGTAAATAGGTAGTGCCTGGTGTTAGGATGTTGTTGTCACTGTGCAGTGTCTAGAGTTAGGCTGCTGTTGTCACTGTGCAGTGTCTAGTGTTAGGCTGCTGTTGTCACTGTGTTGAGGCTAGAGTTAGGCTGCTGTTGTCACTGTGTTGAGCTTAGTGTTAGGCTGCAGTTGTCACTGTGTTGAGGCTAGAGTTAGGCTGCTGTTGTCACTGTGTTGCGGCTAGAGTTAGGCTGCTGTTGTCACTGTGTTGAGCTTAGTGTTAGGCTGCTGTTGTCACTGTGTTGAGGCTAGTGTTAGGCTGCAGTTGTCACTGTGTTGAGGCTAGTGTTAGGCTGCTGTTGTCACTGTGTTGAGCTTAGTGTTAGGATGCTGTTGTCACTGTTTTAGTGATTAGTCTCAGTCTGCTGTTGTGACTGTGCATTGTCTAGTGTTAGGCTGCTGTTGTCACTGTGTTGAGGCTAGTGTTAGGCTGCTGTTGTTGCTGTGCATTGGCTGGAGCTCAGGTTGCTATTGTCACTGTGTTTAGTGTTAGGATGCTGTTGTCACTGTTTAGTGATTAGTCTCAGTCTGCTGTTGTGACTGTGCATTGTCTAGTGTTAGGCTGCTGTTGTCACTGTGTTGAGGCTAGTGTTAGGCTGCTGTTGTTGCTGTACATTGGCTGGAGCTCAGGTTGCTATTGTCACTGTGTTTAGTGTTAGGATGCTGTTGTCACTGTGTTGAGGCTAGTGTTAGGCTGCTGTTGTTTCTGTACATTGGCTGGAGCTCAGGTTGCTATTGTCACTGTGTTTAGTGTTAGGATGCTGTTGTCACTGTTTAGTGATTAGTCTCAGGCTGCTGTTGTGACTGTGTAGAGGCAAGTGTTTGACTCTTGTTGTAAATAGTTAGTGCCTGGTGTTAGGATGCTGTTGTCTCTGTGCAGTGTCTAGTGTTAGGCTGCAGTTGTCGCTGTGCAGTGTCTAGTGTTAGGCTGCTGTTGTCACTGTGTTGAGGCTAGTGTTAGGCTGCAGTTGTCACTGTGTTGAGGCTAGTGTTAAGATGCTGTTGTCACTGTGTTGAGGCTAGTGTTAAGATGCTGTTGTCACTGTGTTGAGGCTAGTGTTAGGCTGCTTTTGTTGCTGAACATTGGCTGGAGCTCAGGTTGCTATTGTCACTGTGGCTAGTGTTAGGCTGCTGTTGTCACTGTGTTGAGCTTAGTGTTAGGCTGCTGTTGTTGCTGTACATTGGCTGGAGCTCAGGTTGCTATTGTCACTGTGTTTAGTGTTAGGATGCTGTTGTCACTGTTTAGTGATTAGTCTCAGTCTGCTGTTGTGACTGTGCATTGTCTAGCGTTAGCCTGTTTTTGTCACTGTTCAGTGGCTAGTGTTAGGCTGCTGTTGTCACTGTGTTGAGGATAGTGTTGGGCTGCTGTTGAAACTGTGTTGAGGCTAGTGTTAGGCTGCTGTTGTCACTGTGTTGAGGCTAGTGTTAGGCTGATGTTGTCACTGTGTAGAGGCTAGTGTTAGGCTGCTGTTGTCACTGTGCACTGGCTAGTGTTAGGCTGCAGTTGTCAGGCAAGTGTTTGACTCTTGTTGTAAATAGTTAGTGCCTGGTGTTATTGTCACTGTGGTTAGTGTTAGCCTGTTTTTGTCACTGTGCATTGTCTAGTGTTAGGCTGCTGTTATCACTGTGTTGAGGCTTGTGTCTAAAGTCTATTGTTAGGCTGACCTTTGCTTCTTTTGTTGATCTCAATATATTTGTTATTAGTTGTCCTCAGGGAACTCCACCCCACCATTCAGCTGAAAAGGTGGCGCAGGGAATTCAAAAATATTCTTTAGAAATATTTAACTTTCACACATTAACAAGTCCAATACCTCAAATGAAAGATAAACATCTTGTTCATCTACCCATCATGTCCGATGGGTATTTTTACCCATCATTTTTTTTACAGCGAAAACACAACATATATTTATGTTAGACCACCACCAAATCAAAGGGAAAACGCAGCCATTTTTTCCAGACAAAGAGAGTCACAAAAGCAGGATTAGAGATAAAATGAATAACTAACCTTTTGAAAATCTTCATCAGATGACACTCATATAACATGTTACACAATACATTTATGTTTTGTTCGATAATATGCATATTTTTATCCACAAATCTCGGGTTACATTGACGCCATGTTCAGAACTGCCTCTAAAATATCCTGAGGAATTACAGAAAGCTACGCCAGATAACTGAAATACTCATCATAAACCCTGACTAAAGATACATGTTCTACATATAATTAAAGATACACTAGTTCTTAATGCAACCGCTGTGTCAGATTTTTTTTAAATGTTACGGAAAAAGCCTAACATTGCTATAATCTGAGACGGCGCTCAGACGTAAAAGTATTTCTCCGCCATGTTGGAGTCAACAGAAATACAAAATTACAACATAAATATTCCCTTACCTTTGATGATCTTTCATCAGAATGTAGTGCAAAGAGTCCTAGTTCCACAATAAATTGTTGTTTTGTTCCATAATGTCCAATACTAGTGTCCAAGTAGCTGCATTTGCTATCACTTTCAGCTCACGTGCCCAAAAACTGACTGCTGGTCCAGGATAACTCGCATGAAAACTTCCAAAAGATATATTCCAGGTTGAATAAACTGGTCAAACTAAGTAGAGAATCAATCTTGAGGGTGTTATTATCATATATATCCAATAATGTTCCAACCGGATCATACGTTTTCAGCTGGAGCCAAATGGAACGGCGGTAGCACCCACAGAGAAATGCGCCACAGGAAAATGGCATTCTGTCGGGACACTGACTATTTCCCCTCCCATTCGGTCAAAGTTCACAGCAAATTGGGGCGGCAGGGTAGCCTAGTGGTTAGAGCTTTGGACTAGTAACCAGAAGGTTGCAAGTTCAAACCCCCGAGCTGACAAGGTATAAATCTGTCGTTCTGCCCGTGAACAGGCAGTTAACCCACTGTTCCTAGGCCGTCATTGAAAATAAGAATTTGTTCTTAACTGACTTGCCTGGTTAAATAAAGGTTAAAAAAAATATTTAAAAAAATGCTCCATTCCACTTTCTACTGAATGAGGACATCTAGTGGAAGGCGTAGGAAGTGCTACCAGATCCATATCTTGTTGGGAAAGGAGGGGGCGATGACGCCACATTCAGAATTTCAGTTCTTGTTTTGAAGATTGCCTGCCCTATGAGTTCTGTTATACTCACAGTTTTAGAAACTTCAGAGTGTTTTCTATATTAGCAATCTAGGACAGAGTAGGATGCAGTTCACTATGGGCACGCAATTCATCCAAAGTGAAAATACTGCCCCCTATCCTCAACAAGATAAGACTATTTTGTTCACTTTGTCCATTATGCAATTCCTCTTGTACTATAGTTTGTTCAGTGGCTAGTCTAGTGTAATGCTGATGTTTGTTCCTTTCTATTGTTTGAGCAAATCCACTGTTTTGTAGTTGTCCCTTATTTCATAATGCGGTAGCTAGTATTACTCATGGTATTATTTTGTTCATTGTCTCTCTATGCATTGCCCCTGGTTAGTAGTAGAAGGCTACCTGGTTAGTAGGGGTATCCCTGTAGAATAATGAAGGCAATGTACATCTTTGTTATTGATGAGTAGTGGTGTTCTCATGTTTGTACTATGCTGTGACTACATGTAACATAGTCCCTAACAATTATTGGTCCACAGGGGATATATTCATATAGGTTGATAGTTGCTGGCCTTACATGTATGTATCGTGTCCATTATATCCACTACAACTAGTTTCCTAGTAACTGTCATGCATAACATTTGCAAGATGGCTGTGCCAATTTGACTTTGAAAACTGAGCATTATAAACAATCATTTTGCAAGGTGACTGAAAAGTCCGTTACCAGTCAAGATGACTAGTATTAACAATCTAGTTACTTGAAATACACAGTTTGTCCTAAATCAGAGTATAATGTGTGGTAGAGAAAGCTGAATAGATGTCTGTCCAAATACTATAGAACCACTATACTGTAGAACACTATGGGAGAATCACTATACTTTAGAGCACTATGGGAGCACCACAATACTGTAGAGCACAATGGAGCACCACTACACAACTATACTGTAGACCACTATGGGAGCACCACTATACTGTAGACAACTATGGGAGCACCACTATACTGTAGAGCACTATTGTGTCACCACTATACTGTAGAGCACTATTGTGTCACCACTATACTGTAGAGCACTACTCTACTGTAGACCACTATGGGAGCACCACTATACTGTATATCACTATGGGAGCAACACTATACTGTAGAGCACTATGGGAGCACCACTACGCCACTATACTGTAGAGCACTATGGGGGCACCACTATACTGTAGACCACTATGGGAGCACCACTACACTGTAGAGCACTATGGGAACACCACTTTACTGTAAACCACTATGGGAGCACCACTATACTGTAGAGCACTATGGGAGCACCACTATACTGTAGAGCACAATGGGAGCACCACTATACTGTAGACCACTATCGGAGCACCACTACACCACTATACTATATATCACCATGGGAGGATCCCTACACCACTATACTGTAGACCACTATGGGAGCACCACTATAATGTAGAGCACTATGGGAGCACCACTATACTTTAGACCTCTATCGGAGCACCAGTATACCACTATACTGCGGCTGTCCATGTCTATAACCTTCAAATCAAATCAAATCAAATGTTATTGGTCACATACACATGGATAGCAAATGTTATTGCGAGTGTAGCGAAATGCCCCAGCATATTCCTACTAATATCACCGTGCCAAAACTGAATTTTATTTCTAACTTCACTGTTGCATTTGTAAAAGGTTGAAGCGAGGATCATTTGGTGAGTTAAGGATCAAAGGAAATGGTTTAGTAGGATGTCAGCTTTGCTCTGAAGGGAGGGGAAGGGGAGCGCGAGGAAGGTGGTGGGGGGTTATTGCATATGATGTATGGATAGTTCTATCTGTAATGATATGCCAGTGAATAAATGGTCTCAAGCATAGTCAGCTTCAGTCAATATAATCTCCCAGTAAAGGTGTTCATTAATCTTACCGGGCTGTGGCTAATCATGTCCATCTACTTGAGCCCACGTCTCACCTGCTTACAGTATGTTATTTAAATTAATGTTTCACACTGATGTCCACAGCCAGCAGGTAGGCAGGCAGGCAAGCAGTTAGGCAAGCAGGCAGGCAGTTAGGCTGCTAGGTAGGCAGTTAGGCTGCTAGGCAGGCAGGCAAGCAGTTAGGCAAGCAGGCAGGCAGTTAGGCTGCTAGGTAGGCAGTTAGGCTGATAGGCAAGCAGTTAGGCTGCTAGGCAAGCAGTTAGGCTGCTAGGCAAGCAGTTAGGCTGCTAGGCAAGCAGTTAGGCTACTAGGTAGGCAGTTAGGCTGCTAGGCAGGCAGTTAGGGTGCTAGGCAGGCAGTTATACTAACAGGCATGCAGTTAGGCTGCTAGGCAGGCAGTTAGGCTGCTAGGCAGGCAGTTAGGCTGCTAGGCAGGCAGTTAGGCTGCTAGGCAGGAAGTTATGCTAATAGGCAAGCAGTTAGGCTGCTAGGTAGGCAGCTAGGCTGCTAGGCAGGCAGTTATTCTTCTAGGCAGGCAGGCAAGCAGTTAGACAGGCAGGCAGGCAAGTAGTTAGGCAGGTAAGCAGTTAGGCTGCTAGGTAGGCAGGCAGGCAAGCAGTTAGGCTGCTAGGCAGGCAGGCAAGCAGTTAGGACGCTAGGCATGCAGTTAAGCAGTTATGCAGGCAGACAAGCAGTTAGGCTGCTAGGTAGGCAGTTAGGCTGCTAAGAAGGCAGTCTGGCAGGCAAGCAGTTAGGTTGCTAGATAGTCAGGCAGGCAAGCAGTTAGGCTGCTAGGGAGGCAGTTAGACTGCTAGGTAGGCAAGCAGTTAGGCTGCTAGGCAGGCAGTTAGGCTGCTATGTAGGCAGTTAAACTGCTTTGTAGGCAGTTAGGCTGTCTGGCAGGCAAGCAGTTAGGCAGTCTGGCAGGCAAGCAGTTAGGTTGCTAGGTAGTCAGGCATGCAAGCAGTTAGGCTGCTAGGCAAGCAGTTAGGCTGCTAGGCAAGCAGTTAGGCTGCTAGGCAGGCAGGCAAGCAGTTAGGCAGGCAGGCAAGCAGATAGGCAGGCAGACAAGCGGTTAGGCTTCTAGGTAGGTTGGCAGGCAGGCAAGCAGTTAGGCTGCTAGGTAGGTTGGCAGGCAGGCAAGCGGTTAGGCTGCTAGGTAGGTTGGCAGGCAGGCAAGCAGTTAGCCTGCTAGGCAAGCAGTTAGGCTGCTAGGCAGGCAGTTGGGCTGCTAGGCAGGCAGGCAGGCAAGCAGTTAGGCAGGCAAGCAGTTAGACAGGCTGGCAGACAAGCAGTTAGGCTGCTAGGTAGGCAGGCGGGGGAGCAGTTATGCTGCTAGGCAAGCAGTTAGGCAGGCAAGCAGTTAGTATGCTAGGCAAGCAGTTAGTATGCTAGGCAAGCAGTTAGGCTGCTAGGCAAGCAGTTAGGCTGCTAGGCAAGCAGTTAGGCTGCTAGGCAAGCAGTTAAGCAGACAAGCAGATAGACAGGCAGACACGGAAGCAGTTAGGCTGCCAGGCAGGCAGTTAGGCTACTATGTAGGCAGTTAGGCAGGCAAGCAGTTAGGCTGCTAGGCAAGCAGTTAGGCTGCTAGGCAAGCAGTTATGCTGCTAGGCAAGCAGTTAGGCTGCTAGGCAAGCAGTTAAGCAGACAAGCAGATAGACAGGCAGGCAGGGAAGCAGTTAGGCAGACACGGAAGCAGTTAGGCTGCCAGGCAGGCAGTTAGGCTACTATGTAGGCAGTTAGGCAGGCAAGCAGTTAGGCTGCTAGGCAAGCAGTTAGGCAGGCAGGCAGGGAAGCAGTTAGGCAGGCAGGGAAGCAGTTAGGCTGCTAGGTAGGCAGTTAGCTGCCAGGCAGGCAGTTAGGCTGCTAGGCAGGCAGTTAGGCTGCTAGGCAGGCAGCGAGGCTGCTAGGAATGCTGCTGGGCTTGCAGTTAGGCTGCTAGGCAGACAGGCAGGCAAGCAGTTAGGCAGGCAGGCAGGCAGGCAAGCAGTTAAGATAGGCTTGCAGACAAGCAGTTAGGCTGCTAGGTAGGCAGGCAGGGGAGCAGTTAGGCTGTTAGGTAGGCAGTTAGGCTGCTAGGGCTAGGCAGGCAGTTAGGCTGCTAGGCAAGCAGTTAGGCAGGCAAGCAGTTAGGCTGCTAGGTAGGCAGTTAGGCTGGCAAGCAGTTAGGCTGCTAGGTAAGCAGTTAGGCATACAAGCAGTTAGGCAGGCAGGCAGGGAAGCAGTTAGGCAGGCAGGGAAGCAGTTAGGCTGCTAGGTAGGCTGGCAGACAAGCAGTTAGGCTGCTAGGTAGGCAGTTAGGCTACTAGGCAAGCAGTTAGGCTGCTAGGCAGGCAGGCAAGCAGTTAGGCTGCTAGGTAGGCAGTTAGGCTGCTAGGTAGGCAGTTAGGCTGCTAGGTAGGCAGTTAGGCTGCTATGTACGCAGTTAGGCTACTAGGCAAGCAGTTAGGCTGCTAGGTAGGCAGTTAGGCTGCTAGGCAGGCAGGCAAGCAGTTAGGCAGGCAGACAGGCAAGCAGTTAGGCAGGCAGGCAGGCAAGCAGTTAGGCTGCTAGGTAGGCAGTCAGGCAAGCAGTTAGGCTGCTAGGTAGGCAGTTAGGCTGCTAGGCAAGCAGTTAGGCTGCTAGGTAGGCAGTTAGGCTCTGCTAGGTAGGCAGTTAGGCTGCTAGGTAGGCAGTTAGGCTGCTAGGCAAGCAGTTAGGCAGCTAGGCAGGCAGGCAAGCAGTTAGGCTGCTAGGTAGGCAGTTAGGCTGCTAGGTAGGCAGTTAGGCTTCTAGGCAAGCAGTTAGGCAGCTAGGCAGGCAGGCAAGCAGTTAGGCTGCTAGGTAGGCAGTTAGGCTGCTAGGTAGGCAGTTAGGCTGCTAGGCAAGCAGTTAGGCAGCTAGGCAGGCAGGCAAGCAGTTAGGTTGCTAGGTAGGCTGGCAGGCAAGCAGTTAGGCTGCTAGTTAGGCAGTTAGGCTGCTAGGCAGGCAGGCAAGCTGTTAGGCAGGCAATAAGTTAGGCAGAGTTTTTATTCGTTTATTTTTTATATACTTTTTTAAATTAACTAGGCAAGTCAGTTACGAACACAATTGTATTTACAATGGTGGCCTACACTGGCCAAACCCGGACGACACTGGGCTAATTGTGTGCCGCCCTATGGGACGCCCAATCACATCCGGTTGTGATACAGAATGGATTCAAAACAGGGTGTCTGTAGTGGCACCTCTAGCACTGAGATGCAGTGCCTTAGACTGATGCGCCACTCGGAAGCCCAGGTAAGCCAAGGTTTAATAATTGTCTCTGTGACTCTGTCTGATCCATCCACAGTATCTCTACTGTTGGACTCAGCTCTGATGTATACTACCGTTCAAACGTTTGGGGTCACTTAGAAATGTCCTTGTTTTTGAAAGAAAAGCAAAACAAATGTGTCCATTAAAATAACATCAAATGGATCAGAAATACAGTGTAGACATTGTTAATGTTGTAAACGAGTACAGTGGCCCATTATCAGCAACCATCACTCCTGTGTTACAATGGCACGTTGTTTTAGCTAATCCAAGTTGATCATTTTCAAAGGCTAATTGATCATTAGAAAAACATTTTTTGCAATTATGTTAGCACAGCTGAAAACTGTAAAACTAGCCTTCTTTAGATTAATTGAGTTTCTGGAGCATCAGCATTTGTGGGTTCGATTACAGCCTCAAAATGGCCACAAACAAATAACTTTCTTCTGAAACTCTTCAGTCTATTCTTGTTCTGAGAAATGAAGGCTATTCTATGTGAGAAATTGCCAAGAAACTGAAGATCTCTTACAACGCTTTGTACTACTCCCTTCACAGAACAGCGCAAACTGGCTATAACCAGAGTAGAAAGAGGAGTGGGAGGCCCCGGTGCACAACTGAGCAAGAGGAGATGCTCATTAGAGTGTCTAGTTTGAGAAACAAGTCCTCAACTGGCAGCTTCATTAAATAGTACCCGCAAAACACTAGTCTCAACGTCAACAGTGAAGAGGTGACTCCAGGATGCTGGCCTTCTAGGCAGAGTTGCAAAGAATGAGCCATATCTCAGACTGGCCAATAAAAATAGAAGATTAAGGTGGGAAAAATAACAAACACTGGACAGAGGAACTCTGTCTAGAAGGCCAGCATCCCGGAGTCGCCTCTTCACTGTTGACATTGAGACTGGTGTTTTGCGGGCACTATTTAATGAAGTTGTCAGTTAGCTCTGTGTGCAGCAGGTAACTAATTGGCTCCTGTTCAAATAACAAATTCTCTGCTTATCCACTGTCAAACGCAAAGACATCTTTAATTTTAAATAGATTCTCGCTTGCCCTTCCTCGTTCAAGTTTCCTGGTATATGAAATACCCACTGCATGTTGATTAAGCCTTAATGCAATTATGAAGATGTAGAGTTATGGTCTACTTTACATTTTCAGAGAGCGGTAGTTTTTTTCCAGAGCAGACAGGAGCTCACCGTTATGATCTTTTAACATACTTTATCCGAAAGGGAGAAGTAAACCCCTGGGTAAACAATCTGATCAACCTTTCAGTCAGTTTGATTAGACAGTCTGATCAACCTTTCAGTCAGTTTGATTAGACAGTCTGATCAACCTTTCATTCAGTTTGATTAGACAGTCTGATCAACCTTTCAGCCAGTTTGATTAGACAGTCTGATCAACCTTTCAGTCAGTTTGATTAGACAGTCTGATCAACCTTTCAGCCAGTTTGATTAGACAGTCTGATCAACCTTTCAGTCAGTTTGATTAGACAGTCTGATCAATCTTTCAGTCAGTTTGATTAGATAATCTGATCAACCTTTCAGTCAGTTTGATTAGACATTCTCTCAACCGCTCATTCTTTGCAGTTTTTTCCCCCCTGCATGCAGTATCGTTATTTTTTTTTCTTCTAATTTACTTTTATTGTTATCCTCTGTAGCTCAGTTGGTAGAGCATGGGGTTTGCAACACCAGAATAGTGGGTTCAATTCCTGGGACTACCTATACGTAAGATAGATGCTTAGGTTAAAGTGTTTTTCTAAATGGCATATATATTTATTATATATGATATTATTTCCACTCGTACAAACATAGTGGCTTGTTTTGTTTTTCTTTATTGATGTGTCAGAACTGACTTTTTCAAATGGACTTGAATCTAAAAATAATGTTACATTCGATTAATTCAATTATCAAGACAATCCTTAACTTAATTAGCTAAAAGGGTCACCTTTTACTAAGGTTTTTTGTAAATCTCTTCTGGTGAACCGTGATTTATTCCATTGTGTTGTTCAAGTGGAGTATGGTTAGGGAGTCGAAGTGTGCTGATACTGCTGTGCTATGATGCTGTGTTGCTACCATGCTGTGTTGCTACTACGCTGTGTTGTCATGTGGTGTTTCTACCATGTTGTGTTTCTACCATGCTGTGTTGTCATGTGGTGTTTCTACCATGTTGTGTTTCTACCATGCTGTGTTGTCATGTGGTGTTTCTACCATGCTGTGTTGTTGTCTTAGGTCTCTCTTTATGTAGTGTTGTGGTGTCTCTATTGTCACAATGTGTGTTTTGTCTTACAATTGTATTTTTAATCCCAGCCCCAGTCCCCACAGGAGGCCTTTTACAGTGCCTTGCGAAAGTATTCGGCCCCCTTGAACTTTGCAACCTTTTGCCACATTTCAGGCTTCAAACATAAAGATATAAAACTGTATTTTTTTGTGAAGAATCAACAACAAGTGGGACACAATCATGAAGTGGAACGACATTTATTGGATATTTCAAACTTTTTTAACAAATCAAAAACTGAAAAATTGGGCGTTCAAAATTATTCAGCCCCCTTAAGTTAATACTTTGTAGCGCCACCTTTTGCTGCGATTGCAGCTGTAAGTCGCTTGAGGTATGTCTCTATCAGTTTTGCACATCGAGAGACTGAAATGTTTTTCCATTCCTCCTTGCAAAACAGCTCGAGCTCAGTGAGGTTGGATGGAGAGCATTTGTGAACAGCAGTTTTCAGTTCTTTCCACAGATTCTCGATTGGATTCAGGTCTGGACTTTGACTTGGCCATTCTAACACCTGGATATGTTTATTTTTTAACCATTCCATTGTAGATTTTGCTTTATGTTTTGGATCATTGTCTTGTTGGAAGACAAATCTCCGTCCCAGTCTCAGGTCTTTTGCAGACTCCATCAGGTTTTCTTCCAGAATGGTCCTGTATTTGGCTCCATCCATCTTCCCATCAATTTTAACCATCTTCCCTGTCCCTGCTGAAGAAAAGCAGGCCCAAACCATGATGCTGCCACCACCATGTTTGACAGTGGGGATGGTGTGTTCAGGGTGATGAGCTGTGTTGCTTTTACGCCAAACATAACGTATTGCATTGTTGCCAAAAAGTTCAATTTTGGTTTCATCTGACCAGAGCACCTTCTTCCACATGTTTGGTGTGTCTCCCAGGTGGCTTGTGGCAAACTTTAAACAACACTTTTTATGGATATCTTTAAGAAATGGCTTTCTTCTTGCCACTCTTCCATAAAGGCCAGATTTGTGCAATATACGACTGATTGTTGTCCTATGGACAGAGTCTCCCACCTCAGCTGTAGATCTCTGCAGTTCATTCAGAGTGATCATGGGCCTCTTGGCTGCATCTCTGATCAGTCTTCTCCTTGTATGAGCTAAAAGTTTAGAGGGACGGCCAGGTCTTGGTAGATTTGCAGTGGTCTGATACTCCTTCCATTTCAATATTATCGCTTGCACAGTGCTCCTTGGGATGTTTAAAGCTTGGGAAATCTTTTTGTATCCAAATCCGGCTTTACACTTCTTCACAACAGTATCTCGGACCTGCCTGGTGTGTTCCTTGTTCTTCATGATGCTCTCTGCGCTTTTAACGGACCTCTGAGACTTTCACAGTGCAGGTGCATTTATACGGAGACTTGATTACACACAGGTGGATTGTATTTATCATCATTAGTCATTTAGGTCAACATTGGATCATTCAGAGATCCTCACTGAACTTCTGGAGAGAGTTTGCTGCATTGAAAGTAAAGGGGCTGAATAATTTTGCACGGCCAATTTTTCAGTTTTTGATTTGTTCAAAAAGTTTGAAATATCCAATAAATGTTGTTCCACTTCATGATTGTGTCCTACTTGTTGTTGATTCTTCACAAAAAAATACAGTTTTATATCTTTATGTTTGAAGCCTGAAATGTGGCAAAAGGTCGCAGAGTTCAAGGGGGCCGAATACTTTCGCAAGGCCTACCTCTTGGTAGGCCTTCGTTGTAAATAATACTTTTTTTCTTAATTGACTTGCCTAGTTAAATAAAGGATCAAATATAACATTTCACTGAGCAGCCATTACAAATACAGGCTGTAAAACAGTGATCTCTGAGGTCAATACAGAAAAGACCATACATGTGACTGGCGGAGGAGAGATGTGCCTGGCGGAGGAGAGATGTGCCTGGCGGAGGAGAGATGTGACTGGCGGAGGAGAAATGTGACTGGCGGAGGAAAGATGTGACTGGTGGAGGAGAGATGTGACTGGCGGAGGAGAGATGTGATTGGTGGAGGAGAGATGTGCCTGGTGGAGGAGAGATGTGACTGGCGGATGAGAAATGTGACTGGCGGATGAGAGATGTGCCTGCCGGAGGAGAGATGTGCCTGCCGGAGGAGAGTTGTGATTGGTGGAGGAGAGATGTGACTGGTGATGTGCCTGTGGAGGAGAGATGTGCCTGGTGGAGGAGAGATGTGACTGGTGATGTTCCTGGTGGAGGAGAGATGTGACTGGTGGGGGAGAGATGTGATTGGAGGAGGAGAGATGTGCCTGGTGGAGGAGAGATGTGACTGGTGGAGAAGAGATGTGCCTGGCGGATGAGAGATGTGCCTGGCGGAGGAGAGATGTGACTGGTGGAGAAGAGATGTGCCTGGTGGAGGAGAAATGTGACTGGTGGGGGAGAGATGTGATTGGTGGAGGAGAGATGTGCCTGGTGGAGGAGAGATGTGCCTGGTGGAGGAGAGATGTCCCCGTCTGCCTGGGAAAGAAGTACTTCAATTATTTTATGACTGTTGTCAATCTCTCTAGAGAAATAAAATAATATCTACTTACTGCTAGTTGTGCCCACAAGGTATCAACAACCTTCTGACCATATGGTCTCTGTCAGTTGTCAAACCTTCCCCACAGACTTTTTAGTGCACCAGACAGACATTTTATGAATAGTTTTAATTGTTTAATGGGGCTTTGATAAATATCAGACTTTGGTATTCTCTTGTTGTTAAAGTAATCTTTGGAAGACCAAGTGAGTTGAGGCTATGGAAACATCATGTAAAATGATTGGATAGGCCAGACATCTGTAGTTTCCACTTAAAATGGATACATGCTGTTATACAACCCATTGTCAGGGCACAAGGCAAGACCCAGATGCAGACACAGGAGGCAGATGGTTTGAGTCTTTGATATATCCAAAAGGGGTAGGCAAGAGAATGGTCATGGACAGGGAAAAAGTCAAAACCAGTTCAGAGGTAGAGTGAGTCGAGCAGGCTTGAGGTCAGGGCAGGCAGAATGGTCAGGCAGGTGGATTAAGTCCAGGAAACAGGCAAGGGTCAAAACCGGGAGGACTAGAAAAATGGAATAGGAAAACCAGGAGCATGGGGAAAAACACTCTGGTTGACTTGGATACAAGACATACAAGACGAACTGGCACAGAGAGACAGGAAACACGGGGATAAATACACCGGGGATAAATACACCAGGGATAACAAGTGACACCTGGAGGGGATGGAGACAATAACAAGGACAAGTGAAACTGATCAGCGTGTAACGCACAGTATTTAGAAAAACGTTTTAGAAAAATATACACTGTATGTTGCACAGTGTCAGGTAAATAAGCCACTCAAATGTAATTCACTTCATATTCCCTCCTTCTATGTGTTGCAGATTTTTCCAAAACTGTAGCATGGAGGCAAGTATCATACGCAGCAGTGTTGAGAATGAAACCGGACAGCTCGTCGTCACTGCTAAGTTCACGGCCACAGCTTCGACACAGACATGACCACGGTGTAGGGATTTTGACTCCTGACTCGCCGGCATCCTTCTCCAACCATCACCTGTCTGCCCCCAGTCTGCTCAGCTCCCAGGAGGAATACAGTAGCCAAGGTCAGTCAGACCAACCCTAACCCTCAGTCTGTTCAGCTCCCAGGAGGAATACACTAGCAAGGTCAGACAGTCAGACAGACCTAAACCTCAGTCTGTTCAGCTCCCAGGAGGAATAGACTAGCAAGGTCAGACAGTCAGTCAGTCAGACAGACCTAACACTCAGTCTGCTCAACTCCCAGGAGGAATACAGTAGCCAACATCAGTCAGTCCCTTACGAAAAAAGATTGCGGTCAGAGTGCAATATAACTGCAGTACACTGTAATATAATTGTAGTCAGAGTGCAGTATAACTGCAGTATTCAAATACTGCATCCAAAACTACAGCCTTTTCTTACTGCAGTAATGTTGTAGTGGAGTGCAGTATAACTGCAGTTAAACTGCAGTACACTACAGTTATTCTGCCATTACTGTGCCCATAATACCACATTTGATTGCAGTTACTGTGCTTTCATCAGTTAGACCTGGCAGGGATACAATAGTTGTGGAATCTTCTAAATCAGAAAGATACCAGATCGTAAGGGTTTGCTTTGGAGAATTGCATTTGTTCCATTGTATTATACTATACTTTAGCCGCACCAAATCTATTTCTATAACTTTAACATAGTTTGATTGAGCTTTCCTGTCACAATGGAACCAATGGACTGGTCAAATCAAATGTATTTGTCACATGCTTGGTAAACAACAGGTGTAGACTAACAGTGAAATGCTTACAAGTCCAGGAAATACAACCCCTTCCCATCAGGAACTTTGGCAATCTAAATCAAATGCTAAAAGTTGTTTAATGATTTGAAATAATACATGAACCCGTCGAGGACCACTTTGAAAACAAGTGTTTTAATTAATGCATTTAAGCGCTATAGTCTGGTGCCCCAATGTACATGTTGTTGTATACTTCTGTTACCCAATTCATTTAAATTAAATTCACCTCTACAGGGTGAGAGTCAGATGTTACTACTACAGCTCTATTGGGGTGCTCCGTCCCTGTCTCTGCCTGCCCTTCAGACTGCATGGCCATGGATGCTTGGTTTGGCCCTTCAGACTGCATGGCCATGGATGCTTGGTTTGACCCTTCAGACTGCATGGCCATGGATGCTTGGTTTGGCCCTCCAGACTGCATGGCCATGGATGCTTGGTTTGACCCTTCAGACTGCATGGCCATGGATGCTTGGTTTGGCCCTTCAGACTGCATGGCCATGGATGTTTGGTTTGGCCCTTCAGACTGCATGGCCATGGATGCTTGGTTTGGCCCTCCAGACTGCATGGCCATGGATGCTTGGTTTGGCCCTTCAGACTGCATGGCCATGGATGCTTGGTTTGGCCCTTCAGACTGCCTGGCCATGGATGCTTGGTTTGGCCCTTCAGACTGCATGGCCATTGATGCTTGGTTTGGCCCTTCAGACTGCATGGCCATGGATGCTTGGTTTGGCCCTTCAGACTGCATGGCCATGGATGCTTGGTTTGGCCCTTCAGACTGCCTGGCCATGGATGCTTGGTTTGGACCTTCAGACTGCATGGCCATGGATGCTTGGTTTGAACCTGGGATGCATCCCGAATGGCATCCTGTTCCCTATATAGTGCACAAATTTGACAAATGCTCACTACTTTTTACCAGGGCTCTGGTCTAAAGGAGTACACTCAAAGGGGAATGGGGTGCCATTTCGGATGCATCCCCGGTCAGTCCGGAAATGAATCCCACCTATCCATCATAGGCTGTGGATAGTATGTAGTGACCCGGTTCCTGCCCTCTGTGAAATTGAGGGATCATGGCAATATCTGCCCCTCCCTGGACTCCCTGGACTCCCTGGACTCTTGTCACTGTAGGAAGAGAGAATATGGATTTGTCAAAAAGGGAAGTATTTATTTCCAGAAGCCTAGGAGCCAGGGAGGCACACTGTGACTGACCACAGCTGGAACTTTTCAGGGAAGTCAGGAACCAATATACACAGCCAGTTAGGAAAGCTGAGGCTAGCTTTTTCAAACAGAAATCCTGTTAATGCAAATTAATTACTTAAAAATCAAACAATGTGATTTTCTGGATTTTTGTTTTATATTCCGTCTCTCACAGTTGAAGTGTACCTATGATAACAATTACAGACCTCTACATGCTTTGTAAGTAGGAAAACCTGCAAAATCCTATCAAATACTTGTTCTCCCCACCATATATTTACGCTCAGTCTGTCGTCTTGATCGCTGTTGAAAAGTTTTTTTCTGTTGGAGAGTTTTCGTCCTCTCTCTCGCTCGCTCTCTCTCTCTCTCTCTCTCTGTGGTTCAGAGTGACATTCATTAGTTTCATTATAGAATGGATGTTTCGGCGGTTGTCGTTCTTCGCGTTCAATGACAGCGAATTCCTAGCTGCAGACTAGTAATTAATATCAAAGACTTGTTCTTATTCTGTCGGTATCGTTAGTCTGGCCATGGATGCTTGGTTTGGCCCTTCAGACTGCCTGGCCATGGATGCTTGGTTTGGACCTTCAGACTGCATGGCCATGGATGCTTGGTTTGAACCTGGGATGCATCCCGAATGGCATCCTGTTCCCTATATAGTGCACAAATTTGACAAATGCTCACTACTTTTTACCAGGGCTCTGGTCTAAAGGAGTACACTCAAAGGGGAATGGGGTGCCATTTCGGATGCATCCCCGGTCAGTCCGGAAATGAATCCCACCTATCCATCATAGGCTGTGGATAGTATGTAGTGACCCGGTTCCTGCCCTCTGTGAAATTGAGGGATCATGGCAATATCTGCCCCTCCCTGGACTCCCTGGACTCCCTGGACTCTTGTCACTGTAGGAAGAGAGAATATGGATTTGTCAAAAAGGGAAGTATTTATTTCCAGAAGCCTAGGAGCCAGGGAGGCACACTGTGACTGACCACAGCTGGAACAAACACATGGTTTCTACATTGGTCTGTGACTGACTACAGCTGGAACAAACACATGGTTTCTACATTGGTCTGTGACTGACCACAGCTGGAACAAACACATGGTTTCTACATTGGTCTGTGACTGACTACAGCTGGAACAAACACATGGTTTCTACATTGGTCTGTGACTGACTACAGCTGGAACAAACACATGGTTTCTATATTGGTCTGCGACTGACCACAGCTGGAACAAACACGTGGTTTCTATATTGGTCTGTGACTGACCACAGCTGGAACAAACACATGGTTTCTACATTGGTCTGTGACTGACTACAGCTGGAACAAACACATGGTTTCTATATTGGTCTGTGACTGACTACAGCTGGAACAAACACATGGTTTCCATATTGGTCTGTGACTGACTATAGCTGGAACAAACACGTGGTTTCTATATTGGTCTGTGACTGACTACAGCTGGAACAAACACATGGTTTCTATATTGGTCTGTGACTGACTATAGCTGGAACAAACACATGGTTTCTATATTGGTCTGTGACTGACTATAGCTGGAACAAACACATGGTTTCTATATTGGTCTGTGACTGACCATAGCTGGAACAAACACATGGTTTCTATATTGGTCTGTGACTGACCACAGCTGGAACAAACACATGGTTTCTATATTGGTCTGTGACTGACCACAGCTGGAACAAACACATGGTTTCTATATTGGTCTGTGACTGACCACAGCTGGAACAAACACATGGTTTCTATATTGGTCTGTGACTGACCACAGCTGGAACAAACACGTGGTTTCTATATTGGTCTGTGACTGACTACAGCTGGAACAAACACATGGTTTCTATATTGGTCTGTGACTGACCACAGCTGGAACAAACACATGGTTTCTATATTGGTCTGTGACTGACTATAGCTGGAACAAACACATGGTTTCTATATTGGTCTGTGACTGACTATAGCTGGAACAAACACATGGTTTCTATATTGGTCTGTGACTGACTACAGCTGGAACAAACACATGGTTTCTATATTGGTCAGCTCCATCCTGTCCCAGATATATCCATGTTTCTGGAGAAGATAAAGACATGTCAATCTACTAATATTTTAACATTTTCCTACAAGATAGAACTGCCAAAGGGGGCGGAGTTGCAACTACTGCAGAGAGAGTCTGCAGAGTTTTGTCATACTATCCAGGTCTGTGCCCAAACAATTCGAGCTTCTACTTTTAAAAATACACCTTTCCAGAAACAAGTCTCTCAACATTGCCACTTTCTATAGACCCGCTTCAGCTGTACCTTGGACACAATATGTGAATTGATTGCCCCCATCTATCTTCAGAGTTGATACTGTTAGGTGTTATGCTTAACACCCCGGCCATCCTACAATCCAAGCTAGATGCCCTCAATCTCACACAAATTATCAAGGAACCTACCAGGTACAACCCTAAATCCGTAACCATCTTAGATATCATCCTGACCAACTTGCCCTCTAAATACAACTCTGCTGTCTTCAACCAGTATCTCAGCGATCACTGCCTCTTTGCCTGCGTGTTTTCAACCAGGATCTCAGCTATCACTGCGTCATTGTCTCCTGCCTTCTAGGATACAGGCCCGGGTATTCTGGAAGGATATTGACCTCATCCCGTCAGTAGAGGATGGTTGCTCTTTAAAAGTGCTTTCCTCTCCATCTTAGACCTGCACAAGGTCTACAAAAATATAGAACTAAGAACAGATATAGCCTTTGGTTCACCCCAGACCTGACTGCCCTTGACCAGCACAAAAATATCCTGTAGCGTTCTGCATTAGCATCAAATAGCCCCCGTGATATGCAACTTTTCAGGGAAGTCAGGAACCAATATACACAGCCAGTTAGGAAAGCTGAGGCTAGCTTTTTCAAACAGAAATCCTGTTAATGCAAATTAATTACTTAAAAATCATACAATGTGATTTTCTGGATTTTTGTTTTATATTCCGTCTCTCACAGTTGAAGTGTACCTATGATAACAATTACAGACCTCTACATGCTTTGTAAGTAGGAAAACCTGCAAAATCCTATCAAATACTTGTTCTCCCCACCATATATTTACGTTCAGTCTGTCGTCTTGATCGCTGTTGAAAAGTTTTTTTCTGTTGGAGAGTTTTCGTCCTCTCTCTCGCTCGCTCTCTCTCTCTCTCTCTCTCTGTGGTTCAGAGTGACATTCATTAGTTTCATTATAGAATGGATGTTTCGGCGGTTGTCGTTCTTCGCGTTCAATGACAGCGAATTCCTAGCTGCAGACTAGTAATTAATATCAAAGACTTGTTCTTATTCTGTCGGTATCGTTAGTCTAAGAGTTTAACCACGTGGTATGGTTAAAACATTCAGCAATGGTCTGCTACCTTTGTACTGGTCTTCTGAGAATTTGGGTTTTATTCGGAATTGCAGAAAAGGGCTGTGCCAGGATGCCTGACCCTAACTGGGCTCATGGGCGGTCCTCTGATTTAGTTTAACTCAAAAGGAAATTGGAGTTTCATTTATCTTATACAACAATTAGATGTAAACCTCATATCTGAGGCTATTATATAAACAGTGTTATGGTAATGTGGCCACACCGTCTCCCATGAGCTTCCCCAAGTTGTAACAAACGGACCAGTTCGTAGCTGGATTCTTCACCAATCTTTTATACCTTCTCCGGAACGTAAACATTGTTCGAACCTCAAGTTCTGTGGGGTGGAAGAAATTCCTTTGTTCTCTATGAAAATTCACTCTACCTCTATACTGTGTGGCCATGAGGAGATCCTCTCCTCAGGAATTTACGACCTCTCTCTGACCACAGCAGCCTAGTTGAAGGAGGCAAGGTGGAGGCAGGGAGAGGGGGATGGGGCTTGCTGTACCCAAAGAGGGCAACGTCATGACAACACCATTCTGTATACATCTGGCTCTTCTTTGGACACTGTGTTAACAAACCTCGAAACGAGTTTCAATGCCATGCAACACTCCTTCTGTGGCCTCCAACTTCGTTTAAATGCTAGTTAAACTAAATGCATGCTCTTCAACCGATTGCTGCCCGCTCCTGCCCGTCCGACTAGCATCACTACTCTGGACGGTTCTGATTTAGAATATTTGGACAACTACAAATACCTAGGTGTCTGGTTAGACTGTAAACTCTCCTTCCAGACTCACATTAAGCATCTCCAATCGAAAATGTAATCTAGAATCGGCTTCCTATTTCCCAACAAAGCCTCCTTCACTCATGCTGCCAAACAAACAGTATGATGTGGGGTCAATGATCAGAGACTAGAGACAGTATGATGTGGAGTCAATGGCCAGAGATTAGAGACAGGATGATGTGGGGTCAATGACTAGAGACAGTATGATGTGGGGTCAATAACTAGCGACTAGAGACAGTATGATGTGGGGTCAATGACCAGAGACTAGACCCAGTATGACGTGGGGTCAATGACTAGAGACAGAATGATGTGGGGTCAATGACCA
Organism: Oncorhynchus clarkii lewisi; assembly: GCF_045791955.1. Classification (NCBI taxonomy): domain Eukaryota; kingdom Metazoa; phylum Chordata; class Actinopteri; order Salmoniformes; family Salmonidae; genus Oncorhynchus; species Oncorhynchus clarkii. The sequence continues at coordinate 47,280,334 of NC_092170.1, read as the reverse complement.
GAGACTAGAGACAGTATGATGTGGAGTCAATGACCAGAGACTAGAGACAGGATGATGTGGGGTCCATGACTAGAGACTAGAGACAGTATGATGTGGGGTCAATGACTAGAGACAGGATGATGTGGGATCCATGACCAGAGACTAGAGACTGCATGATGTGGGGTCAATGACCAGAGACTAGAGACAGGATGATGTGTGGTCAATGACTAGAGACAGGATGATATGGGGTCAATGACTAGAGATTAGAGACTGTATGATGTGGGGTCATTGACCAGAGACTAGAGACTATATGATGTGGGGTCAATGACTAGAGACTAGAGACAGTATGATGTGGGGTCAATGACTAGAGACAGTATGATGTGGGGTCAATGATCAGAGACTAGAGACAGTATGATGTGTGGTCAATGACTAGAGGCAGTATGATGTGGGGTCAATGACTAGAGACAGTATGATGTGGGGTCAATGACTAGAGACAGGATGATTTGGGGTCATTGACTATAGACAGGATGATGTGGGGTCAATGACTAGAGACAGTATGATGTGGGGTCCATGACTAGAGACTAGAGACAGGATGATGTGGGGTCAATGACTAGAGACAGTATGATGTTGGGTCAATGACCAGAGACTAGAGACAGGATGATTTGGGGTCAATGACCAGAGACTGGAGACATAAGGATGTGGGGTCAATGACTAGAGACAGGAAGATGTGGGGTCAATGACTAGAGACAGTATGATGTGGGGTCAATGACCAGAGAAGAGACAATATGATGTGGGGTCAATGACTAGAGACAGTATGATGTGGGGTCAATGACCAGAGACTAGAGACAGTATGATGCGGAGTCAATGGCCAGAGATTAGAGACAGGATGATGTGGGGTCAATGACTAGAGACAGTATGATGTGGGGTCAATGACTAGAGACAGTATGATGTGGGGTCAATGATCAGAGACTAGAGACAGTATGATGTGTGGTCAATGACTAGAGACAGTATGATGTGGGGTCAATGACTAGAGACAGGATGATTTGGGGTCAATGACTATAGACAGGATGATGTGGGGTCAATGACTAGAGACAGTATGATGTGGGGTCCATGACTAGAGACTAGAGACAGGATGATGTGGGGTCAATGACTAGAGACAGTATGATGTTGGGTCAATGACCAGAGACTAGAGACAGGATGATTTGGGGTCAATGACCAGAGACTGGAGACATAAGGATGTGGGGTCAATGACTAGAGACAGGAAGATGTGGGGTCAATGACTAGAGACAGTATGATGTGGGGTCAATGACCAGAGAAGAGACAATATGATGTGGGGTCAATGACTAGAGACAGTATGATGTGGGGTCAATGACCAGAGACTAGAGACAGTATGATGTGGAGTCAATGGCCAGAGATTAGAGACAGGATGATGTGGGGTCAATGACTAGAGACAGTATGATGTGGGGTCAATGACTAGAGACAGTATGATGTGGGGTCAATGACTAGAGACAGTATGATGTGGGGTCAATGACTAGAGACAGGATGATTTGGGGTCAATGACTATAGACAGGATGATGTGGGGTCAATGACTAGAGAGGATGATGTGGGGTCAATGACTAGAGACAGTATGATGTGGAGTCAATGACTAGAGACAGTATGATGTGGGATCCATGACTAGAGACAGGATGATGTGGGGTCAATGACTAGAGACAGCATGATGTGGGGTCAATGACCAGAGACAGTATGATGTGGGGTCAATGACCAGAGACTAGAGACAGTATGATGTGGGGTCAATGACTAGAGACAGTATGATGTGGGGTCAATGACCAGAGACTAGAGACAGGCTGATTTGGGGTCAATGACCAGAGACTGGAGACATAAGGATGTGGGGTCAATGACTAGAGACAGGAAGATGTGGGGTCAATGACTAGAGACTAGAGACAGTATGATGTGGGGTCAATGACCAGAGAAGAGACAATATGATGTGGGGTCAATGACTAGAGACTAGAGACAGTATGATGTGGGGTCAATGACTAGCGACTAGAGACAGTATGATGTGGGGTCAATGACCAGAGACTAGAGCCAGTATGACGTGAGTTCAATGACTAGAGACAGTATGATGTGGTGTCAATGACTAGAGACAGAATGCTGTGGGGTCAATGACCAGAGACAGTATGATGTGGAGTCAATGGCCAGAGACTAGAGACAGGATGATGTGGGGTCAATGACCAGAGAGTAGAGACAGTATGATGTGGGGTCCATGAGTAGAGACAGGATGATTTGGGATCCATGACCAGAGACTGGAGACATGAGGATGTGGGGTCAATGACTAGAGACAGGAAGATGTGGGGTCAATGACTAGAGACTAGAGACAGTATTATGTGGGGTCAATGACCAGAGAAGAGACAATATGATGTGGGGTCAATGACTAGAGACTAGAGACAGTATGATGTGGGGTCAATGACCAGAGAAGAGACAATATGATGTAGTGTTCGAACTCTAAAATCATCTGATGTAACTCTGAATTATGTAGTGTTGTAACTCCCTCTAAAATCATCTGATGTAACACTGAATTATGTAGTGTTGTAACTCCTTCTAAAATCATCTGATTTAACACTGAATTATGTAGTGTTGTAACTCCCTCTAAAATCATCTGATTTAACACTGAATTATGTAGTGTTGGTGTAACTCCTAAAACCATCAGACGTTTCAACCTTCTTCAACCTTCTTGACGTTTCAACCTTCTTCAACATGTGTATCTCCCTCAAACTCTTCTCTGTCTTCTCCGTGTTTTAGCGAGGGAAGAGTTTGGGCCAGTGTTTGTCCAGGAACCAGATGACGCCATCTTTCCGTTGCACTCTGAGGAGAAGAAAGTGATGATGAGCTGTGAAGCCAGAGGCAACCCTGCACCTGCATACAGGTATGACTCTGTCTCTAACCCTGTACCTGTATACAGGTATGTCTCTGTCTCTAACCCTGCACCTGCATACAGGTATGACTCTGTCTCTGTCTCTAACCCTGTACCTGTATTCAGGTATGACTCTGTCTCTAACCCTGTACCTGTGTACAGGTATGACTCTGTCTCTAACCCTGTACCTGTATACAGGTATGACTCTGTCTCTAACCCTGTACCTGTATACAGGTATGTCTCTGTCTCTAACCCTGCACCTGCATACAGGTATGACTCTGTCTCTGTCTCTAACCCTGTACCTGTAGACAGGTATATCTCTGTCTCTAACCCTGTACCTGTGTACAGGTATGTCTCTGTCTCTAGCCCTGCACCTGTATACAGGTATGACTCTGTCTCTGTCTCTAACCCTGTACCTGTAGACAGGTATGACTCTGTCTCTGTCTCTAACCCTGTACCTGTATACAGGTATGTCTCTGTCTCGAACCCTGCACCTGCATACAGGTATGACTCTGTCTCTGTCTCTAACCCTGTACCTGTAGACAGGTATATCTCTGTCTCTAACCCTGTACCTGTATAGGTATGTCTCTGTCTCTAACCCTGCACCTGCATACAGGTATGACTCTGTCTCTGTCTCTAACCCTGTACCTGTATACAGGTATGACTCTGTCTCTGTCTCTAACCCTGTACCTAGCATCCGTGTTTAGCACTAACTGATGTGTATTTAGTGCTTTGTCTAGGTAGCCGGAAAGTAGAGCATTGCAGTAGTCTTAACTAGAAGTGACTAAAGTATGGATACATTTTTCTGCATCATTTTTGGACAGAAAGTTTCAAAAAGTTTCAGATTTTTGCAATGTTACGTAGATGCAATAAAGCTGTCCTTTAAACATTCTTGATATGTTCGTCAAAAGAGAGATCAGGGTCCAGAGTAACGCTGAGGTCCTTCACAGTTTTATTTGAGACGACTGTACAACCATCAAGATTAATTGTCAGATCCAACAGAAGATCTCTTTGTTTCTTGGGACCTAGAACTAGCATCTCTTTTTTGTCAGAGTTTAAAAGTAAACCATTTGCCGCCATCCACTTCCTTATGTCTGAAACACAGGTTTCCAGGGAGGGAAATGTTTGTGCTTCACCATGTTTCATTAATGTACTGTTGTGTATCGTCCGCATAGCAGTGAAAGTTAACATTATGTTTTCGAATGACATCACCAATAGGTAAAATATATAGTGAAAACAATATTGGTCCTAAAACGGAACCTTGAGGAACACCGAAATGTACAGTTGACAAACCATCCACAGAGACAAACTGATATCTTTCCGACAGATAAGATCTAAACCAGGCCAGAACTTGTCAGTGTAGACCAATTTGGGTTTCCAATCTCTCCAAAAGAATGTGATGATCGATGGTGTCAAAAGCAGCTCTAAGTTCTAGGAGCACGAGGACAGATGCAGAGCCTCGGTCTGACGTCATTAGCATGTCATTTACCACCTTCACAAGTGCAGTCTCAGTGCTATGATTGGGTCTCAAACCAGACTGAAGCATTTCCTATACATTGTTTGTCTTCAGGACGGCAGTGAGTTGCTGCGCAACAGCTTAAAAAAAAGATTGATAACACCTATCATACTGCTATGGCTGACCCAGTAAACAGCCTATCATACTACTATGATAGCGGAACCCCTTGCCAACAACCAATGAAATTGCAGGGCGCCAAATACAAATCAACAGAAATCTCAGTATTTTACACCATTTTAAAGATACAATTCTCATTAATCCAGCCACAGTGTCTGATTTCAAAAATGCTTTACAGCGAAAGCTCCACAAACGATTATGTTAGGTTACCTCCAAGCCACAGAAAAACCCAGCCATTTTTCCAGCCAAAGAGAGGAGTCACAAAAAGCACAAATAGAGATAAAATGTATCACTAACCTTTGATGTGTTCATCAGATGACAGTCATAGGACTTCATGTTACACAATACAGGTATGTTTTGTTCGATAAAATACATATTTATATAAAAAATCTCATTTTACATTGGCGCATTTCGTTCAGTAGTTCTAAAACATGCAGTGATTGTGCAGAGAGCCACATGAATTCACAGAAATAATCATTATAAATGTTGATAAAAATTGCAGTGTTATGCATAGAACTTTAGATACACTTCTCCTTCATGCAACCGCTGTGTCAGATTTCAAAAAACGTTACGGAAAAAGCATAATCTGAGTACGGCGCTCACAGCCCAAACCAGCCAAAAGAAATATCCGCCATGTTGCGCAGTCAACATTAGTCAAAAATAGCATTATAAATATTCACTTGCCTTTGATGATCTTCATCAGAATGCACTCCCAGGAATTGGTGTTCCACAATATGTTTGTTTTGTTCGATAATGTCCATCATTTATGTCAAAATAGCTTATTTTGTTAGCGCATTTGGAAAACAAAACCAAACGCGCATTCAGGTCCAGTCGGACTAAAAGTTCAAAAAGTTATATTACAGGTCGAGGAAACTTGTCAAACTAAGTATAGAATCCATCTTTAGTGGAAACCTTAGGAAGGCAAAATAACCCATATCGCACTGTGTATTCGATAGGGGCTGAGATCAAAATCTACAAACCTCAGATTTCCCACATCCTGTTTGGATTTTGTCTCAGGTTTTTGCCTGCCATATAGGTTCTGTTATACTCACAGACATAATTCAAACAGTTTTAGAAACGTCCGAGTGTTTTTTATCCAATAGTAATAATATGCATATATTAGCATCTGGGACTGAGTAGGAGGCAGTTTACTCTGGGCACGCTATTCATCCAAAAGTGAAAATGCTGCCCCCTATCCTAAAGAAGTTCACTTCCGTCAACAGGTTTTTGTATTGTGGGAGATTAGGGCGTATTTCATAGTTCTCAACCAATGTCTGTTCACTTGGGTGTGGCCACTGAGTGAGCATAGTTTACTTTATGAAAACAATTATCTCATTTAGAAGCTAAAATTACATTTAATCTTTTCAAGAAGTTTCATATTTAAACATTTAAATTGCACAACAATTCAATGTGAATCTGATCTGAACTAGAATATGACTTTCCAATATAAAATGTATGTCGTCCTATCATCAGATTTAATGTCCCAAACACCAACTGATCTGACATCATATTCTTTAAGTACCAACGGACACTTTCAACTAGTTGGATTACAGAAATATAGTTTTTTACCCCCAACCTTTTTATGTTACCATACTCTCTCTATTTTAACAAAGGGCTTTCCAAGAGTTAATTTGTACTGTGGAGAGAAAAGGAGGAAAGGTATTTATGGGGGTCATAAACCTCCACCAACAGGGCAACATCATGACACAACCTATCATACTACTATGGCTGACCCTGTAAACAACCTGTCATACTTATATGGCTGACCCTGTAAACAACCTGTCATACTTATATGGCTGACCCTGTAAACAACCTGTCATACTACTATGGCTGACCCTGTAAACAACCTGTCATACTTATATGGCTGACCCTGTAAACAACCTGTCATACTACTATGGCTGACCCTGTAAACAACCTGTCATACGACTATGGCTGACCCTGTACAATAACACCTATCATACCACTATGACTGACCCTGTACAATAACACCTATCATACCACTATGACTGACCCTGTAAACATCCTGTCATACCACTATGACTGACCCTGTAAACAACCTGTCATACTACTATGGCTGACCCTATAAACAACCTGTCATACTACTATGGCTGACCCTGTAAAACAACACATTACACTGCACGTATCATGCTACTATGACTGACCCTGTAAACAACCTGTCATACTACTTTGACTGACCCTGTAAAACAACACATTACACTGCACATATCATGCTACTATGGCTGACCCTGTAAACAACCTGTCATACTACTATGGCTGACCCTGTAAACAACCTGTCATACTACTATGACTGAGACTGTAAAACAACACCTATCATATTACTATGACTGACCCTGTAAACAACCTGTCATGCTAATATGACTGACCCTGTAAAACAACACATTACACTGCACATATCATGCTACTATGACTGACCCTGTAAAACAACACATTACACTGCACGTATCATGCTACTATGACTGACCCTGTAAACAATCTATCATACTAATATGACTGACCCTGTAAAACACCTATCTGGTGGATGTGACAATAAACCCTTTTCCGTCTCTATTTGTTCATATTCATTCAAATCAAAACATCAGATTGTTTACCTTTTTGTGTAAAGACATTTATGTGATCTTTGTCTCTGCAGTTGGTTTATCAATGGAACAGAAGTGGATATTGAGGCAGTTTACCGTTACAGCTTGATCGACGGCAACTTGATAATAACCAATGCCAGCGAGACGGCAGACTATGGGAGATACCAGTGTAAGGCAGAGAACAGCTACGGGACGGTCCTGAGTCGGGATGCACTGCTACAGTTTACCTGTGAGTATCTCTCTCTGATCGCTCTCGGCTCTCTCTCCGACTTTCTCTCCGACCTTCTCTATGATCTCTCTCTGACCTCTCTTATCTCTCTCTGATCTCTCTCTTTCTCTCTCTCTCTCTCTCTCTCTGATTTCTCGCTGATCTCTCGCTGATCTCTCTCTGATATCTCTCTTATCCATCTCTGGTCTCTCACTAATCTCTCTCTCTGATCTCTCTCTGATCTCAAATTCAAATTCAGAATGGTTTATTGGCATTAAATACAATTTGTAGATATTGCCAAAGCAGTACAGTGGTACAGCATTTCAGTAAATACAGTACAATGCAATGAGGATAATGAAATCCAGTTCATTTCAGGAGTAATAATAATGGCAGTGTATAATCATGTATACAGGTACAACACTACTGCTGTAGTATTGTGGAATCTTAGATCTAATTAAATGAAACATATGTTTATAAAAAATTGTGAATTGCTAATAAATAAACAATAAAATATACATGGATGATGGTTCCACTATGTATGACTTGTTAGTTATATACAATGTTAATACTTCAGGGAATTAATGGTCACGGGATGTCCCTCTGACTAATACATATCTAGCAGTAATATTTGCGGTTTCTTCCTCTCCCACAATAGTTCCCAGCTTTATGTCATTGGTAAATGCACAGAAGTTGAGGATTGATTGAGATATTTTCTTGAAGAAAAATAATCTTAGTTGGTAGTATTTCTCACAGTAGAGGAGAAAGCACATTGTACCTCCCTGTGTCATGCGGTGACCACATAGACGCTCCTCTTCAGGCAGCCATCTCTATTATTATTTGATTTGATTTATTTTGGGTGGGTAGATCAGCTTTAATATTGCAGATAGATTGGCTCCCATCAATGTAATTGTCTGCTTAATTTTCATTCCCCCATATATATATATATATATATATATATATATATATATATATATATATATATATATATATATATATATATTTTAAATAAAATAAATAAATACATATATTTATTTATTTATTTAATAAATAAATAAAAATCTCTCCACTCTACAAAATGGACTCTTGGAAAGCCCTTTGTTAAAACATATATGTATATATATATATACAGCGCATTCGGAAAGTATTAAGGCCCCTTGACTTTTTCCACATTGTGTTACATTACAGCCTTATTCTAAAATGGATTAAATATTGTTTTGTCCTCATCAATCTACACATAATACCCCATAATGACAAATAAAAACGTTTTTATGTTTTATTTTAGCAAATGTATTAAAAATAAAAACAGATATCATTTTTACATAAGTATTCAGACCCTACACAGTACTTTGTTAAAGCACCTTTGGCAGTGATTACAGCCTCGGTCTTCTTGGGTATGATGCTGCAAGCTTGGCACACCTGTATGTGGGGAGTTTCTCCCTTCTCTGCAGATCCGCTCAAACTTTGTCAGGTTGGATGGGGAGTGTCGCTGCACAGTTATTTTCAGGTCTCTCCAGAGATGTTTGATCGGGTTGAAGTCCGGGCTCTGACTTGGCCAATTAAGGACATTCAGAGACTTGTCCCGAAGACACTCCTGTGTCGTCTTGGCTGTGTGCTTTGGGTCATTGTCCTGCTGGAAGGTGAACCTTTGCCCCAGTATGAGGTCCTGAGCTCTCTGGAACAGGTTTTCATCAATGATCTCTCTTTACTTTGCTCCGTTCATCTTTCTCTCAATCCTGACTAGTCTCCCAGTCCCTGCCGTTAAAAAACATCCCCACAGCATGATGCTGCCACCACCATGCTTCACCGCAGGGATGGTGCCAGATTTCCTCCAGGCCTCTTGCATTCAGGCCAAAGAATTCAATCTTGGTTTCATCAGACCAGAGAATCTTGTTTCTCATGGTCAGAGAGTCGTTTAGGTGCCTTTTGGCAAACTCCAAGCGGGCTGTCATGTTACTTTTACTGAGGAGGGGCTTCTGTCTGGCCACTCTACCATAAAGGCCTGATTGGTGGAGTGCTGCAGTCAAAGACACCAGTCACCCTAGTCATAGACTGTCCTCTCTGCTACCGCACAGCAAGCGGTACCGGAGGTCCAGGTCTGGGAGTAACAGGCTCCACCCCTAAGCCATAAGACTACTGAACAACTAATCAAATAGCCCCCCCCACCCACCCCCCCCCCACCCACAAATATGTGTATGTGATCAATAAAATGTGATTTGACCCCTGGACATTGACTCAGTACCGGTACCCCTGTATATATCCTTATGTTTGTGTACATTTCTTGTTACTTTTTCATTGATTCAATTTTTTTTTTTTACTTTAGTTTATAAACTAAATATTTTATTATCTCTATTTCTTGAACTGCATTGTTGGTTAGGGGCTTGCAAGTAAACATTCGGCACAAATGACAAATAAAATGTAATTTCATTTTCAGAGCATTAAAATCTCTACACAAAAGCACATTTCCCTCAGCTTGAAACTGGTTGGTCTCTCTTTGGAGATTATCATAAAACTGATCGTCACAGTAAAATGAATGTATGCTCTTCAACCAATTGCTGCCCGCACCCGCGCGCCCGACTAGCATCACTACTCTGGACGGGACTGACTTAGAATATGTGGACAATTACAAATACCTAGGTGTCTGGTTAGACTGTAAACTCTCCTTCCAGACTCACATTAGGCATCTCCAATCCAAAATTAAATCTAGAATTGGCTCCTTATTTCCCAACAAAGCCTCCTTCACTCATACTGCCAAACATACCTTCGTAAAACTGACTATCCTACCGATCCTTGACTTCGGCGATGTCATTTACAAAATAGCCTCCAACACTCTACTCAGCAAACTGGATGTAGTCTATCACAGTGCCATTCTACATTGTAGAATAATAGTAAGACATCACAACTATGAAATAACTCTGGTCTCCCGCATCGCGGTCTCCCGTGTGCCCTGCATCCCGGTCTCCCGCATCCCGGGCTCCCGTGTGCCCGGCATCCCGGTCTCCCGTGTGCCCTGCATCCCGGTCTCCCGCGTGCCCTGCATCCCGGTCTCCCGTGTGCCCTGCATCCCGGTCTCCCACGTGCCCTGCATCCCGGTCTCCCGCGTGCCCTGCATCCCGGTCTCCCGCGTGCCCTGCATCCCGATCTCCCGCGTGCCCTGCATCCCGGTCTCCCGCGTGCCCTGCATCCCGGTCTCCCGCGTGCCCTGCATCCCGGTCTCCCGCGTGCCTTGCATCCCGGTCTCCCGCGTTCCCTGCATCCCTGTCTCCCGCATCCCGGTCTCCCACATGCCCTACATCCCAGTCTCCCGCGTGCCCTGCATCCCGGTCTCCCGTGTGCCCTGCATCCCGGTCTCCCACGTGCCCTGCATCCCGGTCTCCCGCGTGCCCTGCATCCCGGTCTCCCGCGTGCCCTGCATCCCGGTCTCCTGCCTGCCCTGCATCCCGATCTCCCGCGTGCCCTGCATCCCGGTCTCCCGCGTGCCCTGCATCCCGGTCTCCCGCGTGCCCTGCATCCCGGTCTCCCGCGTGCCTTGCATCCCGGTCTCCCGCATCCCGGGCTCCCGTGTGCCCGGCATCCCGGTCTCCCGTGTGCCCTGCATCCCGGTCTCCCGCGTGCCCTGCATCCCGGTCTCCCGCGTGCCCTGCATCCCGGTCTCCCACGTGCCCTGCATCCCGGTCTCCCGCGTGCCCTGCATCCCGGTCTCCCGCGTGCCCTGCATCCCGATCTCCCGCGTGCCCTGCATCCCGGTCTCCCGCGTGCCCTGCATCCCGGTCTCCCGCGTGCCCTGCATCCCGGTCTCCCGCGTGCCTTGCATCCCGGTCTCCCGCGTGCCTTGCATCCCGGTCTCCCGCGTTCCCTGCATCCCTGTCTCCCGCATCCCGGTCTCCCACATGCCCTACATCCCAGTCTCCCGCGTGCCCTGCATCCCGGTCTCCCGTGTGCCCTGCATCCCGGTCTCCCACGTGCCCTGCATCCCGGTCTCCCGCGTGCCCTGCATCCCGGTCTCCCGCGTGCCCTGCATCCCGGTCTCCCGCGTGCCCTGCATCCCGATCTCCCGCGTGCCCTGCATCCCGGTCTCCCGCGTGCCCTGCATCCCGGTCTCCCGCGTGCCCTGCATCCCGGTCTCCCGCGTGCCCTGCATCCCGGTCTCCCGCGTGCCTTGCATCCCGGTCTCCCGCGTGCCTTGCATCCCGGTCTCCCGCGTGCCTTGCATCCCGGTCTCCCGCGTTCCCTGCATCCCTGTCTCCCGCATCCCGGCCTCCCACGTGCCCTACATCCCCGTCTCCCGCGTGCCCTGCATCCCTGTCTCCCGCATCCCGGTCTCCCGCGTGCCCTGCATCCCGGTCTCCCGCGTTCCCTGCATCCCTGTCTCCCGCATCCCGGTCTCCCACGTGCCCTACATCCCAGTCTCCCGCGTGCCCTGCATCCCTGTCTCCCGCATCCCGGTCTCCCGCGTGCCCTGCATCCCAGTCTCCCGCGTGCCCTGCATCCCTGTCTCCCGCATCCCGGTCTCCCGCGTGCCCTGCATCCCGGTCTCCCACGTGCCCTGCATCCCGGTCTTTACATGCCCTGCATCCCAGTCTCCCGCGTGCCCTGCATCCCTGTCTCCCGCATCCCGGGCTCACGCGTGCCCTACATCTCGGGCTCACGCGTGCCCTACATCCCGGGCTCACGCGTGCCCTACATCCCGGGCTCCCGGGTGCCGTGCATCCCGGGCTCCCGCGTGCCCTGCATCCCGGTCTCCCGCGTGCCCTGCATCCCGGTCTCCCACGTGCCCTGCATCCCGGTCTCCCACGTGCCCTGCATCCCGTTCTCCCACGTGCCCTGCATCCCGGTCTCCCGCGTGCCCTGCATCCCTGTCTCCCGCATGCCCTGCATCCCTGTCTCCCGGTCTACTATGTGCCCTGCATCCCGGTCTCCCACGTGCCCTGCATCCCGGTCTCCCACGTGCCCTGCATCCCGGTCTCCCACGTGCCCTGCATCCCGGTCTCCCACGTGCCCTGCATCCCTGTCTCCCGCATGCCCTGCATCCCTGTCTCCCGCATCCCGGTCTCCCGCGTGCCCTGCATCCCAGTCTCCCACATGCCCTGCATCCGTGTCTCCCGCATGCCCTGCATCCCTGTCTCCCGCATCCCGGTCTCCCACGTGCCCTGCATCCCGGTCTACTATGTGCCCTGCATCCCTGTCTCCCGCGTGCCCTGCATGCCGGTCTCCCACGTGCCCTGCATCCCGGTCTCCCACGTGCCCTGCATCCCTGTCTCCCACGTGCACTGCATCCCGGTCTCCCACGTACCCTGCATCCCGGTCTCCCACGTGCCCTTCTTCCCTGTCTCCCGCATCCCGGTCTCCCACGTGCCCTGCATCCCGGTCTACTATGTGCCCTGCATCCCGGTCTCCTGCATTCCCTGCATCCCAGTCTCCTGCATTCCCTGCATCCCGGTCTCCCGCGTGCCCTGCATCCTGGTCTCCCGCATCCCGGTCTCCCACGTACCCTGCATCCCGGTCTCCCGCGTGCCCTGCATCCCAGTCTCCTGCTTTCCCTTCATGCCAGTCTCCCGAAATCCCTGCATCCCGGACTCCCGCATTCCCTTCATCCCGGTCTCCCATGTGCCCTTCATCCCGGTCTCCCGCATTCCCTTCATCCCGGTGTCCCTCATTCCCTGCATCCCGGTTTCCCGCATTCTCTGCATCCCGGACTCCCGCGTGCCCTGCATTCTGTTGTGCAGACATGGCCTGCTCTCCCTTGCTTCTCAAAGATGCCCTCTGGTGGTCGAGCTAGCAATAACTTGCAGTAACAGAGAAAATAGCTGACAATTAAATGACGTGCCACAGAATGCTGCAGCAACCCGCTAGGTGTGCCGTAGTATGACGCAACTTTTAAATGAGGAACCACTGTAGGCTAGTAATGTAACAATTTTATTTGTATTTACAGATGGCATATAAGTTAGATGTTAAAAGACACCAAAAAAAAGATTAATGTTGTGACTTGTGAAGACATATGCCTAGTTTCCTGAATCAGGTCACATATGCTGAGCACTTGTTGGCTACTTTTCCTTGACTCAGCTGTCCAACATCCCAAACCAACTCAATTTGATTGAGGTCGGTGGATTGTGGAGGCCAGGTCATCTGATGCAGCACTCCATCACTCTCCTTCTTGGTAAAAATAGCCCTTACACTGCCTGGAGGTGTGTTGGGTCATTGTCCTGTTGGAAAATAAATTATCGTCCCTCTAAGCCCAAATCAGATGGATGGTGCTTCACTGCAGAATACGGTGGTAGCCGTGCTGGTTAAGTGTGCCTTGAATTCTAAGTAAATTACAGACAGTGTCACCAGCAAAGCACCCCCCCCACGCAATAACACCCCCTTCTCCATGCTTTACGGTGGGAAATACACATGCAGAGATCATCCATTCACCCACACCGCTTCTCACAAAGACACGGCAGTTGGAACCAAAAATCTCCAACTTTGACTCCAGACCAAAGGACACATTTCCACCAGTCTAATGTCCATTGCTCATGTTTCTTGGCTCAAACAAGTCTCTTCTTCTTATTGGTGTCCTTTAGTAGTGGTTTCTTTTTAGCAATTCTACCATGAAGGCCTGATTCATGCAGTCTCCTCTGAACAGTTGATGTTGAGATGTGTCTGTTGAACTCTGTGAAGCATTTATTTGGGCTGCAATTCCTGAGGCTCGTAACTCTAATGAACTTATCCTCTGCAGCAGAGGTAACTCTGGGTCTTCCATTCCTGTAGCGGTCCTCATGAGAGCCAGTTTCATCGTAACACTTGTTGGTTTTTGCGATTGCCCTTGAAGAAATGTTCAATGTTCTTGAAATGTTGCTTATTGACCTTCATGTCTTAAAGTAAGGATGGACTGTCGTTCCTCTTTGCTTATTTGAGCTGTTCTTGCCATAATATGGACTTTATCTTTTACCAAATAGGGCTGTCTTCTGTATACCAACCCTACCTTGTCACAACACAACTGATTGGCTCAAACACATTAAGAAGGAAAGAAATTCCACAAATGAACTTTTAACAAGGCACACCTGTAAATTGAAATGTATTCCAGGTGACAACTTCATGAAACTGGTTGGTGTGTGTGTGTGTGAGGTGGGGGGGGGGGGGGGGGTGAAAGAGAGGGGGGGTGGAGAATATGTGTGTGTGTGTGTGTGTGTGTGCGTGTAGGGGGGTGCGGGTGTGAGTTTTCCTGCAGTAGATGTGACTGAGGATATACAGTATGGTGTGTTGTATTATGTGTGTGGTTGATGAACCCCCACAATACTTAGACTAAGAGCAACAACCACGACCAACACAAGAGGACATGTTGTGCTGTGTGTGTTTCAACTAAAAACATTCTTCAGTAGCAAGAAAGAGAAATTATAGAAATAGACAACAAGAAAAATGCAACATATGTGACAAGTGTTGATCTAATCTCTCTCTCTCCCTCTCCCCCTCCCCTCCCTCTCCCTCTCCCTCTCCCTCTCTCTCCTCTCTCTCAATTCAATTCAATTCAACTGAAGGACTTTATTGGCATGGAAACCATATGTTTACATTGCCAAGCAAGTGAAATAGATAATAAACAAAACTGAAATAAATGTACAATAAACATTCAACTCACAAAAGTTCCAAAATAATAAAGACATTTGAAATGTCATATTATGTCGTTATACAGCGTTGTAACAATGTGCAAATAGTGAAAGTACAAAAGGGAAAATGAAAAAAACTGTTCACAAATCTTGCTGCTGTGATGTCACACTGTGGTATTTCACCCAGTAGAAATGGGAGTTTATCAAAATTGGTTTTGTTTTCAAATTCCTTGTGGATCTGTGTAATCTGAGGGAAATATGTGTCTCTAATATGGTCATACATTTGGCATGAGGTTAGGAAGTGCAGCTTAGTTTCCACCTCATGTTGTGCCATCACAGTGGTCAGGTTTTCTGCCATTCTGTATTCTGTACTCTCTGTTTAGGGCCAAGTAGAATTCTAGTTTGCTCTGTTTATTGTTAATTCTTTCCAATGTGTCAAGTAATAATCTTTTAGTTTTCTCATGATTTGGTTTGGTCTAATTGTGTTTCTGTCCTGGGGCTCTGTGGGGTGTGTTTCTGTTTGTGACCAGAGCCCCAGAACCAGCTTGCTTAGGGGACTCTTCAGGTTCATCTCTCTGTAGGTGATGGCTTTGTTTTGGAAGGTTTGGGAATCATTTATTTTTAGGAGTTGTAGAATTTAACTGCTCTTTTCTGGATTTTGATAATTAGCTGGTATCGGACTAATTCTGCTCTGCATGCATTATTTGGTGTTTTATGTTGTACACAGAGGATATTTTTGCAGAATTCTGCATGCAGTCTCAATTTGGTGTTTGCCCCATTTTGTGAATTTTTGGTTGGTGAGCGGGCCCTTTACCTCACAACCATAAAGGGCAATGGGTTCTACAACTGATTCAAGTATTTTTAGCCAGATCCTATTTGGTATTTCAAATTGTATGTTCCTTTTGATGTTGTAGAAGGCCCTTCTGGCCTTAGCCCTAGGACCATGCCCCAGGACTACCTGACATGATGACTCATTGCTGTCCCCAGTCCACCTGGCCGTGCTGCTGCTCCAGTTTCAACTGTTCTGCCTTATTATTATTTGACCATGCTGGTCATTTATGAATATTTGAACATCTTGGCCATGTTCTGTTATAATCTCCACCCGGCACAGCCAGAAGAGGACTGGCCACCCCACATAGCCTGGTTCCTCTCTAGGTTTCTTCCTAGGTTTTGGCCTTTCTAGGGAGTTTTTCCTAGCCACCGTGCTTCTACACCTGCATTGCTTGCTGTTTGGGGTTTTAGGCTGGGTTTCTGTACAGCACTTTGAGATATCAGCTGATGTACGAAGGGCTATATAAATAAATTTGATTTGATTTAGATTTATATCTCAGATCGTTCACAGCTTTGTGGAAGCTAAGTCTTCTGATCGCTCTCTGATCCCTCTCTAATCCATATCTGATCTCTCTCTGATCCCTCTCTGATCAATATCTCTCTGATCTCTGTCTGATCTCTCTCTGAACGCTCCCTTATCTCTCTCTTTGATATCTCTCTGATCCCTGTCTCTGATCTTGCTCTTATGTAGCTCTGGTCTCCCTCTCTCTCGCTCCAATCTCTCTCTGATTCATATCTGATCTCTCTCTCTGATCTCTATCCCTGATATCTCTCTAATCTAGCTAGCTTCCGGCGCCGACAGAGATGGCCGCCTCGCTTCGCGTTCCTAGGAAACTATGCAGTGTTTTGTTTTTTTACGTGTTATTTCTTACATTAGTACCCCAGGTCATCTTAGGTTTCATTACATACAGTCGAGAAGAACTACTGAATATAAGATCAGTGTCAACTCACCATCAGTATGACCAAGAATATGTTTTTCGCGATGCGGATCCTGTGTTCTGCCTTTCACCCAGGACAACGGAATGGATCCCATGCAGCGACCCAAAAAAACGACTCAGAAAAAGAGGGAAACGAGGCGGTCTTTTGGTCAGACTCCGGAGACGGGCACATCGTGCACCACTCCCTAGCATTCTTCTCGCCAATGTCCAGTCTCTTGACAACAAGGTTGATGAAATCCGAGCAAGGGTAGCATTCCAGAGGGACATCAGAGACTGTAACGTTCTTTGCTTCACGGAAACATGGCTCACTGGAGAGACGCTATCGGCGGCGGTGCAGCCAGCGGGTTTCTCCACGCATCGCGCCGACAGAAACAAACATCTTTCTGGTAAGAAGAGGGGCGGGGGCGTATGCCTTATGGCTAACGAGACATGGTGTGATGAAAGAAACATACAGGAACTCAAATCCTTCTGTTCACCTGATTTAGAATTACTCACAATCAAATGTAGACCGCATTATCTACCAAGAGAATTCTCTTCGATTATAATCACAGCCGTATATATCCCCCCCCACAAGCAGACACATCGATGGCTCTGAACGAACTTTATTTGACTCTTTGCAAACTGGAATCCATTTATCCGGAGGCTGCATTCATTGTAGCTGGGGATTTTAACAAAGCTAATCTGAAAACAAGACTCCCTAAATTTTATCAGCATATCGATTGCGCAACCAGGGGTGGAAAAACCTTGGATCATTGTTACTCTAACTTCCGCGACGCATATAAGGCCCTGCCCCGCCCTCCTTTCAGAAAAGCTGACCACGACTCCATTTTGTTGATCCCTGCCTACAGACAGAAACTAAACAAGAGGCTCCCACGCTGAGGTCTGTCCAACGCTGGTCCGACCAAGCTGACTCCACACTCCAAGACTGCTTCCATCACGTGGACTGGGACATGTTTTGTATTGCGTCAGATAACAATATTGACAAATACGCTGATTCGGTGTGCGAGTTCATTAGAACGTGCGTTGAAGATGTCGTTCCCATAGCAACGATTAAAAAATTCCCTAACCAGAAATGGTTAGCAGCATTCGCGTGAAACTGAAAGCGCGAACCACTGCTTTTAATCAGGGCAAGGTGACTGGTAACATGACCGAATACAAACAGTGCAGCTATTCCCTCCGCAAGGCTATCAAACAAGCTAAGCGTCAGTACAGAGACAAAGTAGAATCTCAATTCAACGGCTCAGACACAAGAGGCATGTGGCAGGGTCTACAGTCAATCACGGACTACAAGAAGAAATCCAGCCCAGTCACGGACCAGGATGTCCTGCTCCCAGGCAGACTAAATAACTTTTTTGCCCGCTTTGAGGTCAATACAGTGCCACTGACACGGCCTGCAACGAAAACATGCGGACTCTCCTTCACTGCAGCCGAGGTGAGTAAGACATTTAAACGTGTTAACCCTCGCAAGGCTGCAGGCCCAGACGGCATCCCCAGCCGCGCCCTCAGAGCATGCGCAGACCAGCTGGCCGGTGTGTTTACGGACATATTCAATCAATCCCTATACCAGTCTGCTGTTCCCACATGCTTCAAGAGGGCCACCATTGTTCCTGTTCCCAAGAAAGCTAAGGTAACTGAGCTAAACGACTACCGCCCCGTAGCACTCACTTCTGTCATCATGAAGTGCTTTGAGAGACTAGTCAAGGACCATATCACCTCCACCCTACCCGACACCCTAGACCCACTCCAATTTGCTTACCGCCCAAATAGGTCCACAGACGATGCAATCTCAACCACACTGCACACTGCCCTAACCCATCTGGACAAGAGGAATACCTATGTGAGAATGCTGTTCATCGACTACAGCTCGGCATTCAACACCATAGCACGCTCCAAGCTCGTCATCAAGCTCGAGACCCTGGGTCTCGACCCCGCCCTGTGCAACTGGGTAATGGACTTCCTGATGGGCCGCCCCCAGGTGGTGAGGGTAGGCAACAACATCTCCACCCCGCTGATCCCAAACACTGGGGCCCCACAAGGGTGCGTTCTGAGCCCTCTCCTGTACTCCCTGTTCACCCACGACTGCGTGGCCACGCACGCCTCCAACTCAATCATCAAGTTTGCGGATGACACAACAGTGGTAGGCTTGATTACCAACAACAACGAGACGGCCTACAGGGAGGAGGTGAGGGCCCTCGGAGTGTGGTGTCAGGAAAATAACCTCACACTCAACGTCAACAAAACTAAGGAGATGATTGTGGACTTCAGGAAACAGCAGAGGGAACACCCCCTATCCACATCGATGGAACAGTAGTGGAGAGGGTAGTAAGTTTTAAGTTCCTCGGCATACACATCACAGACAAACTGAATTGGTCCACTCACACAGACAGCATCGTGAAGAAGGCCCAGCAGCGCCTCTTCAACCTCAGGAGGCTGAAGAAATTCGGCTGCCTGTTCACCCCGCTATCATCCAGAAGGCGAGGTCAGTACAGGTGCATCAAAGCTGGGACCGAGAGACTGAAAAACAGCTTCTATCTCAAGGCCATCAGACTGTTAAACAGCCACCACTAACATTGGGTGGCTGCTGCCAACACACTGGCACTGACACTGACTCAACTCCAGCCACTTTAATAATGGGAATTGATGGGAAATGATGTAAATATATCACTAGCCACTTTAAACAATGCTAC
This sequence comes from Oncorhynchus clarkii lewisi, assembly GCF_045791955.1. NCBI lineage: Eukaryota > Metazoa > Chordata > Actinopteri > Salmoniformes > Salmonidae > Oncorhynchus > Oncorhynchus clarkii. Next base: position 47,260,973 of record NC_092170.1, on the reverse strand, counting down.
CTTATATAATGTTACTTACCCTACATTATTCATCTCATATGCATACGTATATACTGTACTCTATATCATCGACTGCATCCTTATGTAATACATGTATCACTAGCCACTTTAACTATGCCACTTTGTTTACATACTCACCTCATGTATATACTGTACTCGATACCATCTACTGTATCCTGCCTATGCTGCTCTGTACCATCACTCATTCATATATCCTTATGTACATATTCTTTATCCCCTTACACTGTGTATAAGACAGTAGTTTTGGTATTGTTAGTTAGATTACTTGTTGGTTATTACTGCATTGTCGGAACTAGAAGCACAAGCATTTCGCTACACTCGCATTAACATCTGCTAACCATGTGTATGTGACAAATAAAATTTGATTTGATTTAATCTATAGTTGAAGTTGGAAGTTTACATACACTTAGGTTGGAGTCATTAAAACTCGTTTTTCAACCACTCCACACATTTCATGTTAACAAACTATAGTTTTGACAAGTCGGTTAGGACATCTACTTTGTGCATGACACAAGTACTTTTTCCAACAATTGTTTACAGACAGATTATTTCACTTATAATTCACTGTATCACAATTCCAGTAGGCCAGAAGTTTACATACACTAAGTTGACTGTGCCTTTTAACAGCTTGGAAAATTCCAGAAAATTATGTAATGGCTTTAGAAGCCTCTGATAGGCTAATTGACATAATTTGAGTCAATTGAAGGTGTAGCTGTGGATGTATTTCAAGGCCTACCTTCAAACTCAGTGCCTCTTTGCTTAACATCATGGGAAAATCAGAAGAAAATTGTAGACCTCCACAGGTCTGGTTCATCTATGGGAGCAATTTCAAAATGCCGTAAGGTACCACGTTCATCTGTACAAATAATAGTTTGCAAGTATAATCACCATGGGGACCACACAGACGTCATTCCGCTCAGGAAGGAGACACGTTCTCTCTCCTAGAGATGAACGTACATTGGTGAGAAAAGTGCAAATTAATGCCAGAACAACAGCAAAGGACCTTGTGAAGATGCTGGAGGAAACAGGTACAAAAGTATCTATATCCACAGTAAAACGAGTCCTATATTGACATAACCTGAAAGGTCAGCAAGGAAGAAGCCACTGCTCCAAAACCACCATAAAAAAGTACGGTTTGCAACTGCACATGGGGACAAAGATTGTAATTTTTGGAGAAATGTCACCTGGTCTGATGAAACAAAAATATAATATTTTGGCCATAATGACCATCGTTAGTTTGGAGGAAAAAGGGGGAGACTTGCAAACCGAAGAACTCCATCCCAACCGTGAAGTACAGGGGTGGCAGCATCATGTTGTGGGGGTGCTTTGCTGCAAGAGGGCTGGTGCACTTCACAAAATAGACGGCATCATGAGGTGGGAAATTATGAGGATATATTGAAGCAACATCTCAAGACATCAGTCAGGAATTTAAAGCTTGGTCGCAAATGGGTCTTCCAAATGGACAATGACCCCAAGCATACTTCCAAAGTTGTGGCAAAAATTGCCTTAAGGACAAAAAAGTCAAGGTATTGGAGTGGACATCACAAAGCCCTGACCTCAATCCTACAGAAAATGTGTGGGCAGAACTGAAAAAGTATGTGCAAGCAAGGAGGCCTACAAACCTGACTCAGTTATACCAGCTCTGTCAGGAGGAATGGGCCAGAACTTATTGTGGGAAGCTTGTGGAAGGCTTCCAAAACATGTTTGACCCAAGTTAAACCATTTAAAGGCAATGCTCCCAAATACGAATTGAGTGTATGTAAACTTCTGACCCACTGGGAATGTGATGAAAGAAATAGAAGCTGAAATAAATCATTCTCTCTACTATTATTCTGACATTTCACATTCTTAAAATAAAGTGGTAATCCTAACTGACCTAAAACAGGGGATGAATTTTTACCAGGATTAAATGTCAGGAATTGTGAAAAACTGAGTTTATATATATTTGGCTCAGGTGTATGTACATTTCCGAATTCAATTGTATCTCTTTTCTATCTCTATCGCTCTCTCTCTGATCCCTCTCTAAACTCTATATGATCCCTCTCAGAACTATCTCTGATCTCTCTCTCTCTCTCTCTGATCTCTCTCTGACCTCTCTGATCCCTCTATGATCCCTCTATGATCTCTCTCTGATCTCTCTCTGATCCCTCTATGATCTCTCTATGATCTCTCTCTGATCTCTCTCTGACCTCTCTCTGATCTCTCTCTGATCTCTCTCTGATCTCTCTCTGATCTCGCTCTGATCCCTCTATGATCTCTCTCTGACCTCTCATCTCTCTATGATCCCTCTATGATCTCTCTCTGATCTCTCCCTTGTCTCTCTCTTATCTCTTTCTTTGACATATCTCTGATCTCTCTCTTATTAAGCTCAAGTCTCACTCTATCTCTGATCTCTCTTGCTATCTCTGATTGCTCCCTCTCTCTCTGATCTCTCTCTGATCACTCTTTCTCTGATCTCTTTGTGATCCCTCTTTGATCTCTCTCTGATCCCTATTTGATCTCCCGCTTATCTCTCTGATCTCTCTTTCTCTGATCTCTATCTGTCTATGATATCTCTGCTCTTTCTCTGTCTATGATAGCTCTCTGATCTCTCTGATCCCTCTCTGATCACTCTCTCTCTGATCGCTCCATATCTCCTCTTCTCAAAGTATTATCTCCTATGCTGAAATGATCAGTCCCTGAAATATCCTGAAAAGTAGCTCTCAGCCTATCGAGGAGTATTACTAAATGCAGACCCTTAAAGATTTCAGAATAGTTATGATGAGGTGAATACAAAAAAATATTCTCAGTAGCCTACCTCTGGCATGATAAAAATAACGTTGTGGTTATTCTCTGCTATGAGATGATTCTACTTCCAAACCTCTGGCATGATAAAAAATAACGTTGTGGTTATTCTCTGCTATGAGATGATTCTACTTCCAAATGCATGTGATTAGCGTAAAGCTCTACTCCCTATTTGACTTCAAAGTAGACCTTGTATGGTTTCAGGGCTAAATACACAATCAGTGGCTAAACTAAGGTTAAGTCCCAAATGGCAACCACTTCCCTTTTGACCAGGGCCCCTTGGCCAGATCCCTATGGGCCCTGGTCAAACGGTGTTCATTATATAGAGAATAGGGTGCCATTTGGGACATATACCTGATGTTCAGACATGCAGTGCTGTGTTGGGATCCACTGCCACTGGGTAGGTAGCTGCTGTTATCACTGGTGGTGAAGTGTCCCTAGCTTGGGGTGATGGGTGAATGGAAGCAGCAGAAAACGGCAGCCTACTCTCTATATAGTGCACTACTTTTGGCCAGAGCACGCTGGGGATAGGGTGTAGGAATAGGGTGCCATTTGGGAAGCAGGCACTATTTCTTTCTTCAGTAATTCTCTGGCCAGGCTCCAAAAGCCAAGGAAGCATACCGACCGCGAGCCCAGGAGCAACTGTGCTCTGCTCGCTGGAGAAACACATTGTTAGTTTAGCTTCCAGTTTCTGCAGGAGAGCAGGCCATAATAACCTTATCGCCATGCCTACAGGGAGCTTATTCTCCTATTTTCTAAGCCAGTGGAACATATGGTGGTACTGTATGTTGTTTTTCTTTTCTTTTTATTTTTATTGAATATCCAAAACATACAATATACCTGCAGTGAAGCTGCTCAATAACTACAACACAGCTGTTATCCAACAGACTGCCTTTCAGAACGACACACAGAAGCATCCAGGGTCAACGCCCTGCTCAAGGGCATGTCGACAGATCTCCCACAAGGCCAAAAACGGGGAGCCAAATCAGCAATCCATCAGCCACCAGCCCAAGCTTTCAACCGCCAGCCCTCCATGATCACCCAAAATAATAATAATAATTCCATTCCCCACCTCCAATAACCCCCCAATCAAGAAAATGAACTAAACAGAAAAAAATAAAAAGGCAAAGGAAAACAGAAAACAACAATGCAAAAAACAAAGAACATCAAGGACAACTAAAATCATAACCTCAAGGCCAACTACACATGTTTGAGTTCATGTCTGGCACTATTTACATGTGTGTGTGTGTTCGTGTCCGTGTGCATTTGAATGAGAGTCTGTGTACAAACACCTGCACGGCATCAGCCGGCAAACCGGTATAAAAACACTGCCCTCTTGGTCATTCAAACTTTGTCAGCGATTAGGTGAATGGAGGCGGAGTCAGGTGCAGGACACAGGTATGAGTAATAATCAGAGAATTTACTCAAAAATTAAGCAGTGTTCCGACAAGGAAAAACACAAATATCCAGAGCACAAAATAACGAAACCACATGACAACGACAATCACGCACAAAACAGAAAGTGAAGCCAGAGGGTTAAATAAGGAACATTGATTATGGAATGGAAACCAGGTGTGTATAATGAAGACAAAACAAAACGAAAATGAAACATGGATCGGTGGTGACAAGAAAGCCGGTGACGACGACCGCCGAACGCCGCCCGAACAAGGAGAGGGACCAACTTCGGCAGAAGTCGTGACAAACTTACCTTTTTATACTTTTATCTTTGACCTTCATTCTATCCCCCGACCCAGCGACTCGACTCCCAGTTGTCTCCAATTCCACATACCAACCCTCAGCTTCCCTCAACCCATCCCACTTATCTCTGCTGGCCAACCTCTTCGGATTTCTTTGCAACATATCTTTCAACTATGCTGTGTTGTTTAACATACTATTTCAATATATCTAATCAAATTGAGTCCACAGATTGCGAGTTGAAGATAAATACTTTTACTAAGAGTATTAGTATATTAGTAATTGACTGACCCGGTCTCTCCAGATCTCCTAACAGTACTATTTCTAGGGTCAATTTTAAATCAGTGTTCTGCATTTTCAGCCATTCCTGAAAATGAGATCAGAAACAGCCTACCTGAGGGCAATACCAAAATAAATGGTCTGTTGATTCTGTATCCTCCCAACAAAAATTGCAGAGCTTTGAGGATTTTATACCCCAAATATTCAACATTTTGTTGGTGGCAAGAATTCTATATAATCATTTTAGCTGAAAAGCATGAAGTCTTGAATCTTGCGTCGTTTTATATATCAACTCAAACCATGGAATCGGTACATTACAAATCTCTTCCCAACTCTTTTGCAATCTGTATGGCTCAGTTGTCAACATCCTGGTCCTCAAATTAAACTTTCATATTTATGCTATTTTTATTCCTCTGCCAGGTTTGATCCTTTATATTGGGCAGACAGACCAGTTCCCTACCTCCTCCCGCTGCCACCCTCCTCCTCCAGTTTTGATCCTTTATATTGGGCAGACAGACCAGTTCCCTACCTCCTCCCGCTGCCACCTGCCTCCTCCATTTTTGGGATAATGCTGTAATCAATTGGTTGTACTCTTGGATTGAGTAGACCTTCCCGTACAATTCTGATAACTCCATGAAGGACATAACTCTACCATTCCAATTTACAATATCATTTAACTTCTTGATTCTACTTGAGACGCATATGTCTCAAGTAGGCACCTGGAAATGCAAATGCGCTACGCTAAATGCTAAATGTACTCGTTTAAACTCAAACCTTGATCAAAATTCACAAGCAGGGTATTGAATTAAAGCTACACACGTTGTGAACCTAGCCAACAAGTCAGATTTTTAAAATGTTTTTCGGCGAAAGCATGAGAAGCTATTATCTGATAGCATGCACGTTTATAATCTATCAAAATGATTACAGGGCGATGTATATTCAATAGCTCCTCGTGTGCAAATCAATGGCTGCCCATGTCCACATTAACAACATCCTGGTGGAGACTGGAAGAAACGGAAGCCAGATAGATGGATTTTCCAACAAAAAATTCAATTGAAAATGACATCGTGTGGAATTTGTATGAATTGCATGCAGGTCGATATTACATTTTGTCCTCTTTTAACAACCCATGGAAGTGACTTATGGAAATTATTTTTAGCTTTCAGAGAGCAGTTTTTCTTGCGTTTTTCAATGAAACACACGATCTGTTATAGTCACAGCCGTGATTTAACCAGTTTTAGAAACTTCAGAGTGTTTTCTATCCACACATACTAATCATATGCATATACTATATTCCTGGCATGAGTAGCAGGACGCTGAAAGTTGCGCGATTTTTAACAGAATGTTCGAAAAAGGAGGGGGTAGAAGTTAAGAACAAAATACCCTTTCCCCTAAATATGGGTATTTATCAACCAGCACATTTATATATATATTACATATTTTCAGGGGGAATATCTGTTCTATCTTTTCAGGGGTATGAAATTGAAATTGTAGCCAGCTCTGCAATGCTTGTTTGAAAAAGAGAGTTACTTTGAAAAAAGTAAAATTTTCAATTAATGGAAAATGAGACATAGCAATCTGCACAAAGGCAAAAAGGCATTTAAACAATGGATGAGCTTTTCTTAGTAATCTACTTGAGAACCATTTCGGGTTCAAGTCAAACTTTTGAATAAGTGAAGCTTTTAGAGAGAGGTTTAGTGCTTTCATATTTAATAATCTCAACCCATCCAGTTCATATTCATTATACAGATATGCATGCTTTATTTTGTCTGGTTTAGCTTCCCAGATAGAGAGAAATATTTTTTGCTCATATGATTTTAAAAATTAATCATCAGGAGTAGGCATCACCATAAGTAAGTGAGGAAACTGATATATGACTAAAGAGTTTCAGGCCTATTTATACATAAAAAGACAGGTATTTACATCTCCATGGTTGCAGGATCTTGTCTATTTTTTACAAGTTTTCTATTGAAATTCATGGTGGAGAGCTCAGTTATATATTTTGTGATATGAATACCGAGTATGTCTAATTCACCATCAGCCCATTTTGTAGGTAAACTGCAGGGTAATGTAAAAGTTTTATTTTTTAAAGATCCAATACTGTTAATATTGTACACTTATCATAATTAGGTTTTAGTCCAGAGAGACTGTATGTTGTTGTTTAAGGGGTCATAGATCCAGGTGAAAAGTGATACATTGGTTCAAATACTAACTAACAACTGTCTGGCTACGCAGTCCGTGTTTACTGAGCTGAAGAAAAGGGTTTTGGTGGGCATGGATTGTTATTGTCCTTCCTTCCTGCCCTCTACTCAGTTGAACACTCATATTTGCCTAAAACCATGACGACGTGTGACTGGTTCTCCACCGTTCACTTTGTCTTGTCTGTGTGGGTTTAGGATTGACAATGCTGTCTTGCCATTGGGTGATTAGATACAGGGCCTCCTTTATCCTCCTGTAACTACAGGATGACCTCTACACTGCATGGTCAACTCCAATCTAACACAATGTCAGCATATGTTTCCATATATTTCTAATCCAATGTGATCCAAGATGGCGTAGCAGTGCAGACGTGGTTTGTCCTTCTCTTCTGTACATTTTGTATTTTTTGTCAATTTTTGTATATATTTCAATTTATTTTCAAACTCTTTTCCATTTTAAATTAAATATACCTTCCGGTAACCCGCCTCACCCAATGTGATACGGATCTGCTATTTTTTAGACCTTTTAGCCAGAACCTCCATCAGAAGCTAGCCATCAGAACCTCCATCAGAAGCTAGCCATCAGAACCTCCATCAGAAGCTAGCCATCAGAACCTCTATCAGAAGCTAGCCATCAGAACCTCTATCAGAAGCTAGCCATCAGAACCTCCATCAGAAGCTAGCTATCAGAACCTCCATCAGAAGCTAACCATCAGAACCTCTATCAGAAGCTAGCCATCAGAACCTCCATCAGAAGCTAGCCATCATAATCTCCATCAGCAGTTAGCCATTAGAATCTAACCAGCTAATTAGCTACTAGCTATTTAGTCATTGTCAGCCACTGCTAGCGGCCTTTACCTTCGGCACAGACTCCAGTTGCTCTTAGCCTGGAAAACACTTGCCAGCCTGCCGATATCGGACTGTTTTCTCCACCACAACTCCGGATTCCTGCCGTAAGCCCTGGACCATTACTCCTGATCATCACAGCTAGCTAGCTGCCACCGAGTTAGGCCCACCTCCCAGCCCGCTCAGTGATCACTCGGCTACACAGCTGATTCCTCCCAGACTCTTCCCCAACACGGCTAGAATTCCACTACTCTACCGGATCCTTGCCGTAAGCTCTGGACCTTTGCATCGGATCATCGCTGCTAGCTAGCTGCTCCCACGTGGCTATAGTGGCTAACGTCCCTGTCCTGAAGGAATTGGGAGGTGTAGGGAGGAACAGGGAGGTACAGGGGATATGGGGAGGAAGAGGGAAATATAGTGAGGAATAAGGAGGAACAGGGAGGTACATGGGGGGATAGGGAGGAACAAGGAGGTATAGGGATGAGTAGGGAGGAACAAGGGGGTATAGAGAGGAAAAGGTAGGTACATGGAGGATTAGGGAGAAATAGGGGGGTATAGGGAGGAGAAAGGAGGAGTAGGGAGGTACAAGGGGGGATAGGGAGGAGTAGGGAGGAATAGGGAGGTACAGGGAGGAATAGGGAGGAATAGGGAGGTATAGGGAGGTATAGGGAGGTATAGGGAGGAATAAGGAGGTACAGGGAGGTATAGGGAGGAATAGGTTGGTACAGGGAGGATTGGGGAGGAATAGGGTGGACTAGGTAGGTATAGGGAGGAATAGGGAGGAATAGGTTGGTACAGGGAGGATTGGGGAGGAGTAGGGAGGTACAGGGAGATATAGGGTGGTATAGGGAGGAATAGGTAGGTATAGGGAGGAATAGGGAAGAATAGGGATAAATAGGTTGGTACAGGGAGGATTGGGGAGGTATAGGGAGGTACAGGGAGGAATAGGGAGGTATAGGGAGGCATAGGGATGTATAGGGAGGAATAGGGAGTTGTAGGGAGGTATAGGGAGGAATATGGAGGAATAGGTTGGTACAGGGAGGATTGGGGAGGAATAGGGAGGAATAGGTAGGTATAGGGAGGAATAGGGAGGAGTAGGGAGGTTTAGGGAGGTACAGGGAGGTATAGGGGGAATAGGGAGGAATAGGTAGGAATAGGGAGGTATAGGGAGGAGTAGGGAGGTATAGGGAGGTACAAGAGGGGGATAGGGAGTAATAGGGAGGTACAGGGAGGATAGGGAGGCATAGGGAGGTACAGGGAGGAATAGGGAGGTACAGGGAGGAATAGGGATGTATATGGAGGAATAGGGAGGTACAGGGAGGATTGGGAAGTAACATGGAGGAATAGGGAGGTGTAGGGAGGAATAGGGAAGTACAGGGAGGAATAGGGAAGTACAGGGAGGTGTAGGGAGGTATATGGAGTTGTAGGGAGGTATAGTGAGGAATAGGGAGGAATAGGTTGGTACAGGGTGATTTGGGGAGGAATAGGGAGGAATAGGTAGGTATAGGGAGGAATAGATTGGTACAGGGAGGATTGAGGAGGAGTAGGGAGGTATAGGGAGGAATAGGGAGGTACAGGGAGAAATAGGGAGGTATATGGAGGAATAGGGAGGTACAAGGGGGGGATTGGGAGGAATAGGGAGGTATAGGGAGGAATAGGGAGGTACATGGAGGATTGGGGAGTAATAGGGAGGTATAGGGAGGTACATGGAGGAATAGGGAGGTATAGGGAGGAATAGGGAGGTACAGGGAGGAATAGGGAAGTACAGAGAGGTGTAGGGAGGTATAGGGAGTTGTAGGGAGGTATAGTGAGGAATAGGGAGGTACAGGGAGGAATAGGGAGGTATATGGAGGAATAGGGAGGTACAAGGGGGGGATTGGGAGGAATAGGGAGGTATAGGGAGGAATAGGGAGGTACAGGGAGGATTTGGGAGTAATAGGGAGGTATAGGGAGGTACATGGAGGAATATGGAGGTATAGGGAGGAATAGGGAAGTACATGGAGGTGTAGGGAGGTATAGGGAGGTGTAGGGAGGAATAGGGAGGAATAGATTGGTACAGGGAGGACTGGGGAGGAGTAGGGAGGTATAGGGGGAATAGGGAGGTACAGGGAGGAATAGGGATGTATATGGAGGAATAGGGAGGTACAGGGAGGATTGGGAAGTAACATGGAGGAATAGGGAGGTGTAGGGAGGAATAGGGAAGTACAGGGAGGAATAGGGAAGTACAGGGAGGTGTAGGGAGGTATATGGAGTTGTAGGGAGGTATAGTGAGGAATAGGGAGGAATAGGTTGGTACAGGGTGATTTGGGGAGGAATAGGGAGGAATAGGTAGGTATAGGGAGGAATAGATTGGTACAGGGAGGATTGAGGAGGAGTAGGGAGGTATAGGGAGGAATAGGGAGGTACAGGGAGAAATAGGGAGGTATATGGAGGAATAGGGAGGTACAAGGGGGGGATTGGGAGGAATAGGGAGGTATAGGGAGGAATAGGGAGGTACATGGAGGATTGGGGAGTAATAGGGAGGTATAGGGAGGTACATGGAGGAATAGGGAGGTATAGGGAGGAATAGGGAGGTACAGGGAGGAATAGGGAAGTACAGAGAGGTGTAGGGAGGTATAGGGAGTTGTAGGGAGGTATAGTGAGGAATAGGGAGGTACAGGGAGGAATAGGGAGGTATATGGAGGAATAGGGAGGTACAAGGGGGGGATTGGGAGGAATAGGGAGGTATAGGGAGGAATAGGGAGGTACAGGGAGGATTTGGGAGTAATAGGGAGGTATAGGGAGGTACATGGAGGAATATGGAGGTATAGGGAGGAATAGGGAAGTACATGGAGGTGTAGGGAGGTATAGGGAGGTGTAGGGAGGAATAGGGAGGAATAGATTGGTACAGGGAGGACTGGGGAGGAGTAGGGAGGTATAGGGGGAATAGGGAGGTACAGGGAGGAATAGAGAGGTATATGGAGGAATAGGGAGGTACAAGGGGGGGTAGGGAGGAATAGGGAGGTATAGGGAGGAATAGGGAGGTATAGGGAGGAATAGGTAGTCATGGGGAGGAATAAGTAGGATTAGGGAGTAATCGGGAGGTATAGGGTGGAATAGTGAGGAATAGGGATGATTAGTGAGGAATAGGGATGATTAGGGAGGAATAGGGAGGATTAGGGAGGACTAGTGAGGAATATGGAGGATTAGGGAGGATTAGGTAGGTACAGGGAGGATTAGGGAGGTATAGGGAGGTATAGGGAGGAATAGGGAGGAATAGGGAGGAATAGGGAGGTACAGGGATGTATAGGGAGGAATAGGGAGGTATAGGGAGGTATAGGGAGGAATAGGGAGGAATAGGGAGGTACAGGGATGTATAGGGAGGAATAGGGAGGTATAGGGAGGAATATGTAGGAATAGGTAGGTACAGGGAGGATTAGGGAGGAATAGGGAGGTGTAGTGTGGTATAGGGAAGAATAGGGAGATACAAGGCGGGGATAGGGAGGAATAGTGAGGAATAGGTAGGAATAGGGAGGTATAGGGAGGAGTAGGGATGTATAGGGAGGTACAAGAGGGGGATAGGGAGGAATAGGGAGGTACAGGGAAGATAGGGAGGTACAGGGAGGAATAGGGAGGTATAGGGAGGCATAGGGATGTATAAGGAGGAATAGGGAGGTACAAGTGGGGGATACGGAGGAATAGGGAGGTATAGGGAGGAATAGGGAGGTGCAGGGAGGATTGGGGAGTAATAGGGAGGTATAGGGAGGTATAGGGAGGTACATGGAGGAATAGGGAGGTATAGGGAGGAATAGGGAGGTACAGGGAGGTATAGGGAGTTGTAGGGAGGTATAGTGAGGAATAGTGAGGTATAGGGAGGAATAGGGAGGAATAGATTGGTACAGGGGGGATTGGGGAGGAGTAGGGAGGTATAGGGAGGAATAGGGAGGACTATAGAGGTATAGGGAGTATAGGGAGGAATTGGGAGGAATATGGAGGATAGGTAGGTATAGGGAGGAATAGGTAGCTACAGGGAGGATTAGGGAGGAATAGGGAGGTGTAGTGTGGTATAGGGAGGAATAGGGAGGTACAAGGAGGGGATAGGGAGGAATAGGTAGGAATAGGGAGGTATAGGGAGGTATAGGGAGGAGTAGGGATGTATAGGTAGGTACAAGAGGGGGATATGGAGGAATAGGGTGGCATAGGGAGGTACAGGGAGGATAGGGAGGTACAGGGAGGAATAGGGAGGTATAGGGAGGAATAGGGAGGTATAGGGATGTACAAGGGGGGGATAGGGAGGAATAGGGAGGTATAGGGAGGTACAGGGAGGTATAGGGAGGAATAAGGAGGTACAGGGAGGTATAGGGAGGAATAGGGAGGAATAGGTTGGTACAGGGAGGATTGGGGAGGATTCGGTAGGAATAGGTAGGTATAGGGAGGAATAGGGATGAATAGGTTGGTACAGGGAGGATTTGGGAGGAGTAGAGAGGTTTAGGGAGGTACAGGGAGGTATAGGGGGAATAGGGAGGAATAGTTAGGAATAGGGAGGTACAAGAGGGGGATAGGGAGGAATAGGGAGGTACAGGGAGGATAGGGAGGATAGGGAGGAATAGGGAGGTACAGGGAGGATAGCGAGGAATAGGGAAGTACAGGGAGGTGTAGGGAGGTACAGGGAGTTGTAGGAGGTATAGTGAGGAATAGGGAGGAATAGGTTGGTACAGGGTGGATTGGGGAGGAATAGGGAGGAATAGGTAGGTATAGGGAGGAATAGGGAGGAATAGATTGGTACAGGGAGGATTGAGGAGGAGTAGGGAGGTATAGGGAGGAATAGGGAGGTACAAGGGGGGGATTGGGAGGAATAGGGAGGTATAGGGAGGAATAGGGAGGTACATGGAGGATTGGGGAGTAATAGAGAGGTATAAAGAGGTACATGGAGGAATAGGGAGGTATAGGGAGGAATAGGGAGGTACAGGGAGGTATAGGGAGGAATAGGGAAGTACAGGGAGGTGTCGGGAGGTATAGGGAGTTGAAGGGAGGTATAGTGAGGAATAGGGAGGAATAGGTTGGTACAGGGAGGATTGAGGAGTAGTAGTGGAGAGGTATAGGGAGGAATAGGGAAGTACAGGGAGGAATAGGGAGGTATATGGAGGAATGGGGAGGTACAAGGGTGGGATTGGGAGGAATAGGGAGGTATAGGGAGGAATAGGGAGGTACAGGGAGGATTGGGGAGTAATAGGGAGGTATAGGGAAGTACATGGAGGAATAGGGAGGTATTGGGAGGAATAGGGTGGTACAGGGAGGTGTAGGGAGGTATAGGGAGTTGTAGGGAGGTATAGTGAGGAATAGTGAAGGATAGGTAGGTATAGGGAGGAATAGGGAGGTACAGGGAGGAATAGGGAGGACTATGGAGGTATAGGGAGTATAGAGAGGAATTGGGAGGAATATGGATGAATAGGTAGGTATAGGGAGGAATAGGTAGGTACAGGGAGGATTAGGGAGGAATAGGGAGGTGTAGTGTGGTATAGGGAGGAATAGGGAGGTACAAGGGGGGGGGATAGGTAGGAATAGGGAGGTATAGGGAGGTATAGGGAGGAGTAGGGATGTATAGGTAGGTACAAGAGGGGGATATGGAGGAATAGGGTGGCATAGGGAGGTACAGGGAGGAATAGGGAGGTATAGGGAGGAATAAGGAGGTACAGGGAGGTATAGGGAGGAATAGGGAGGAATAGGTTGGTACAGGAAGGATTGGGGAGGAATAGGGTGGACTAGGTAGGTATAGGGAGGAATAGGGAGGAATAGGTTGGTACAGGGAGGATTGGGGAGGAGTAGGGAGGTACAGGGAGATATATGGTGGTATAGGGAGGAATAGGGAGGAATAGGGAAGAATAGGGACGAATAGGTTGGTACAGGGATGATTGGGGAGGTATAGGGAGGTACAGGGAGGTATAGGGAGGCATAGGGGTGTATAGGGAGGAATAGGGAGTTGTAGGGAGGTATAGGGAGGAATAGGGAGGAATAGGTTGATACAGGGAGGATTGGGGAGGATTCGGGAGGAATAGGTAGGTATAGGGAGGAATAGGGAGGAATAGGTTGGTACAGGGTGGATTGGGGAGGAGTAGGGAGGTTTAGGGAGGTACAGGGAAGTATAGGGGGAATAGGGAGGAATAGGGAGGAATAGGTAGGAATAGGGAGGTATAGGGAGGTATAGGGAGGAGTAGGGAGGTATAGGGAGGTACAATAGGGGGATAGGGAGGAATAGGGAGGATAGGGAGGTATAGGGAGGAAAAGGGAGGTATAGGGAGGAATAGGGATGTATATGGAGGAATAGGGAGGTACAGGGAGGATTGGGAAGTAATAGGGAGGTACATGGAGGAATAGGGAGGTATAGGGAGGAATAGGGAAGTACAGGGAGGTGTAGGGAGGTATAGGGAGTTGTAGGGAGGTATAGTGAGGAATAGGGAGGAATAGGTTGGTACAGGGTGGATTGGGGAGGAATAGGGAGGAATAGGGAGGAATAGATTGGTACAGGGAGGATTGAGGAAGAGTAGGGAGGTATAGGGAGGTACAGGGAGGAATAGGGAGGTATATGGAGGAATAGGGAGGTACAAGGGTGGGATTGGGAGGAATAGGGAGATATAGGGAGGAATAGGGAGATACATGGAGGAATAGGGAGGTATAGGGAGGAATAGGGAGGTATAGGGAGGAATAGGGAAGTACAGGGAGGTGTAGGGAGGTATAGGGAGTTGTAGGGATGTATAGTGAGGAATAGTGAAGGATAGGTAGGTATAGGGAGGACTATGGAGGTACAGGGAGGAATAGGGAGGACTATGGAGGTATAGGGAGTATAGGGAGGAATTGGTAGGAATATGGATGAATAGGTAGGTATAGGGAGGAATAGGTAGGTACAGGGAGGAATAGGGAGGTGTAGTGTGGTATAGGGAGGAATAGGGAGGTACAAAGGGGGGGGGGGGTAGGAAGGAATAGGTAGGAATAGGGAGGTATAGGGAGGTATAGGGAGGAGTAGGGATGTATAGGTAGGTACAAGAGGGGGATATGGAGGAATAGGGTGGCATAGGGAGGTACAGGGAGGATAGGGAGGTACATGGAGGAATAGGGAGGTATAGGGAGGAATAAGGAGTTACAGGGAGGTATAGGGAGGAATAGGGAGGAATAGGTTGGTACAGGAAGGATTGGGGAGGAATAGGGTGGACTAGGTAGGTATAGGGAGGAATAGGGAGGAATAGGTTGGTACAGGGAGGATTGGGGAGGAGTAGGGAGGTACAGGGAGGTATAGGGAGGCATAGGGGTGTATAGGGAGGAATAGGGAGTTGTAGGGAGGTATAGGGAGGAATAAGGAGGAATAGGTTGGTACAGGGAGGATTGGGGAGGATTCGGGAGGAATAGGTAGGTATAGGGAGGAATAGGGAAGAATAGGGACGAATAGGTTGGTACAGGGAGGATTGGGGAGGTATAGGGAGGTACAGGGAGGTATAGGGAGGCATAGGGGTGTATAGGGAGGAATAGGGAGTTGTAGGGAGGTATAGGGAGGAATAAGGAGGAATAGGTTGGTACAGGGAGGATTGGGGAGGATTCGGGAGGAATAGGTAGGTATAGGGAGGAATAGGGAGGAATAGGTTGGTACAGGGTGGATTGGGGAGGAGTAGGGAGGTTTAGGGAGGTACAGGGAAGTATAGGGGGAATAGGGAGGAATAGGGAGGAATAGGTAGGAATAGGGAGGTATAGGGAGGTATAGGGAGGAGTAGGGAGGTATAGGGAGGTACAATAGGGGGATAGGGAGGAATAGGGAGGTACAGGGAGGATAGGGAGGTATAGGGAGGAAAAGGGAGGTATAGGGAGGAATAGGGATGTATATGGAGGAATAGGGAGGTACAGGGAGGATTGGGAAGTAATAGGGAGGTACATGGAGGAATAGGGAGGTATAGGGAGGAATAGGGAAGTACAGGGAGGTGTAGGGAGGTATAGGGAGTTGTAGGGAGGTATAGTGAGGAATAGGGAGGAATAGGTTGGTACAGGGTGGATTGGGGAGGAATAGGGAGGAATAGGGAGGAATAGATTGGTACAGGGAGGATTGAGGAGGAGTAGGGAGGTATAGGGAGGTACAGGGAGGAATAGGGAGGTATATGGAGGAATAGGGAGGTACAAGGGTGGGATTGGGAGGAATAGGGAGATATAGGGAGGAATAGGGAGATACATGGAGGAATAGGGAGGTATAGGGAGGAATAGGGAGGTATAGGGAGGAATAGGGAAGTACAGGGAGGTGTAGGGGGGTTTAGGGAGTTGTAGGGATGTATAGTGAGGAATAGTGAAGGATAGGTAGGTATAGGGAGGACTATGGAGGTACAGGGAGGAATAGGGAGGACTATGGAGGTATAGGGAGTATAGGGAGGAATTGGGAGGAATATGGATGAATAGGTAGGTATAGGGAGGAATAGGTAGGTACAGGGAGGAATAGGGAGGTGTAGTGTGGTATAGGGAGGAATAGGGAGGTACAAGGGGGGGGGGGGGGTAGGAAGGAATAGGTAGGAATAGGGAGGTATAGGGAGGAGTAGGGATGTATAGGTAGGTACAAGAGGGGGATATGGAGGAATAGGGTGGCATAGGGAGGTACAGGGAGGATAGGGAGGTACATGGAGGAATAGGGAGGTATAGGGAGGAATAAGGAGTTACAGGGAGGTATAGGGAGGAATAGGGAGGAATAGGTTGGTACAGGAAGGATTGGGGAGGAATAGGGTGTACTAGGTAGGTATAGGGAGGAATAGGGAGGAATAGGTTGGTACAGGGAGGATTGGGGAGGAGTAGGGAGGTACAGGGAGATATATGTTGGTATAGGGAGGAATAGGGAGGAATAGGTAGGTATAGGGAGGAATAGGGAAGAATAGGGACGAATAGGTTGGTACAGGGAGGATTGGGGAGGTATAGGGAGGTACAGGGAGGTACAGGGAGGCATAGGGGTGTATAGGGAGGAATAGGGAGTTGTAGGGAGGTATAGGGAGGAATAAGGAGGAATAGGTTGGTACAGGGAGGATTGGGGAGGATTCGGGAGGAATAGGTAGGTTGTAACGGTTTTGACTTGAGGTTATTTTTTTTATAGGGGTGCCAGGTAGGTTGTGCCTACCAGAGAAAACATTGGTTTCTCCTTTTAGTTTGGGAGGGAATGAGTCCCATCTGGTCCGTCAAGTCTACACCATACAAAGGACTTATGTAAACGTCAGAAGGGAAATCAACTTTTCATAAACCCTTAAAACATTGAAAGAACTTCAAAAACAACTATTATTTTGCGTGGGTTGTATTAGCAACATCAATGGATTACACACACATAATAATATAACACAATGAGTTCTGGTTCCTCCAGAAATGTCCTGTACCTCGGGCCTAAAAAGAGTCCCGCCCGGTAAAGGAGTTCAGTGAACTCAAGTGACTTTGGTCACGCAATGTTGGTCCGTTCATTCCGTGTAGCGTAAACCCAGTATTAAATCATACAATCAATATAACCATTTTACCACAGAACTTTAAAGCGTATCTGCTCTTACTAATTCCTCAACTACATCTAACTACATAAATCATCACCGTATACATCATATCAAAACAAATGAAATACCGTATACAAAAAAGGTGGTAGTCAGTCGGTCAGTCAGACAATCCAATCCGCCAACAGATCTCCAGCGGAGAAAGGCCACGAAGAATAGAGAGGAGTAGTCCACGGACGCAAAGAGTGGATCCGATCCTGGGTAAACTCTCAGGCTACAAAACACACGTTTAACAGCAACAAAACAACCGGAATAGAGAAGCTTCGGGAACACATCCTCAGTCACGTCTCCATCACAAAAACGCCACTTTTGCGCAGCTGATGCTGGCTATTTAATTGGGAATTAAAGGGAAAGCACCCTATTGGAAGGAGAAGCACTGAGACGGCTCAAAATAATTCAGGGCCGTCACACACCCCCTCCCCTGGAAAAAGCCGACCATTGCCCTGGAAGGCACATCTTGGTCGGGGTAACCGAGAAAGGTCTCCTCATCACTTTCCTCTACAAAAATTCTCATGACTTTTTGGAGCTCACGCTCCTCAGCTGAGGGGTCACAGGCCTTAAGGTGTGAGACTTCTGGGTCTGGGAATCCGAGAAAAGTCTCCTCACTTTCCTCTTCAAAGATATCCAAGATCTTGCGGCGCTCAATCGCCTCCAATTCCTCAGCCGAGGGGTAACAGGCCTTAAGGCGTGAGACATGGACAACGCGCATATCTTCACCTGTGTCCTCTTTCACCACTCGGTAGTTCAAAGGGCCCATCTGCTCCACAATCCTATATGGTCCTTGCCATTTAGGAGCGAGCTTGGCAGAGAAGAATTGTTCAGCTTTCGAGTAAGGATGAGAGCGAAGCCACACCCGATCACGAAGCTGAAACTGCATGTCTCGTCTGTTCTTATCATAATTTCTCTTCTGCTTGAGTCGAGCCTGGGTCATGTTCTTTGAGACAAGAGCTCTCAAGTCATGGAGATGGACTACCTGGTCATAGCAAGCAGCGTCTGGAGTAATCTGCTGGGGCTGTAGCACCATATCCAAGGGTCCTCGGAGGGGACGACTTAGGTTCAGCTCTGCAGGTGTGACTCCAGTGGACTCTTGCACAGCAGAATTCAGGGCAAATCGAAACTCGTGAAGGTGCTTGTCCCAGTGTTTGTGCTGGGTCCCTACATAGGAAGCAATCATTGTCTTCAAGGTTCGATTTACTCTCTCAGTGAGATTGGTCTGTGGGTGATAGGCCGTGGTCAACTTCTGTCTCAGGTTCCATCTTTGGCAGGTCTCCTCAAAGAGATCAGAGACAAATTGGGAACCTCGATCAGACAGGATGTAATCAGGCACTCCCCAGCGAGTCAGGATCTCTTTCGTAAGGATGTTAGAGACGGTCCTTGCTGTGGCCTGACGCAGGGAAAAGAGTTCCACCCACTTTGAATAATAATCAACAAACACAAGCATGTACACATTCTGATTGGAGCTTCTAGGAAATGGACCCATCAAATCCACTCCTAGCATTTCCCAAGGTCGGGTAACCACCGTTTGCTGCAACTTGCCAGCAGGCTTTCTACCTTCTGGTTTGTACATTTGACAAACCTGACAGTTTCGGATGTGTGACTTCACATCCATGCTCAGATGTGGCCAGTACAGTAACGCTTGCAACCGCTTGTAGGTTTTGAACCTGCCCAAATGACCAGCTAATGGGTCTTCATGGAAATGTTGAAGCAGTTGTAGGCGTAGAGTTTCAGGTATGTACAATTGGTAGAGGGTTCTGTGTGGTAGTTGTACAACACGGTAGACTTTGTCTTCCAGGATGGTCAGCTTTGTGGTAGGATTGACCATCTTTTCTCCATCTTCCAGGATAGTCTGGTACAAAGCCTGTACTTCTGGATCATCCTGTTGGGCTTTCCATATGGTCTCATCAGAGATGGGAAAGTCTGCTTTGGGCGAGTCTCGACTGCTTGACAGGACAGTAGCACATGTAAGATGCGGGCCACCGTTGCCACAAGCAGGAGCTCTGGATAAGGCATCTGGAACAGTGTTGTATTTTCCTTTCCTGTATTCTACTGCAAAGGTGAACTCTTGCAACCGTAGAGCCCATCTTATGAGTCTGGTGCTTGGTTTGTTGGTCTTGAACACCCACACAAGGGAGGAATGGTCAGTGACCACAGTGAAGTGTCTTCCCTCCAGGTAGTACCTCCACTTTTCCAAAGCCCAGACAACTGCAAGGCACTCTTGCTCGGTTGTGGAGTAGTTCCGTTCTGCTCCATTCAATGTCCGACTGGCGAACGCTAGCACTTCTTCAGTGCCAAGTCCAGTCTGTTGGACTAGGACAGCACCAAGTCCAACATCACTTGCATCAGTGTAAACAACAAAAGGGGAATCAAAGTTGGGATGACCTAAAATGGGAGGTGTGACGAGGTGTCGTTTCAGGGTTTCAAAGGATGTCTGGCACTCTGCCGTCCATAGGAATTTCACTCCTTTTCGCTTCAACGCGTTGAGGGGTTCTGCCACCTGGGAGAAGTTCGACACAAACCGATGGTACCATCCAGCCATCCCAAGGAACCGTTGAAGGGCCTTGAGTGTGGTTGGCACAGGAAAATCTTGTACCGCCTTGGTCTTTTCAGGATCCACATGAATGCCGTCGAAAGACACAATATGGCCAAGGAACTTCAGGGAAGTTTGGCAGAAGTTGCTCTTCTTCATATTCACGGTCAGACCAGCTTCTCTTAGCTTGTCCAACACTGCTTGAAGATCTTGAAAGTGTTGTTCTCTGTTCTGGGAGTAGATAATTATATCGTCCAGGTAGACGAAACAGATCTTCCCTTTGAGCTCACCTAACGCAATCTCCATCAGTCTTTGGAAAGTGGCAGGTGCATTCTTTAATCCAAAAGGCATCACCTTAAAGGAAAACTAGCCCTCAGCACAGACAAAAGCAGTCTTGTCCTTGCTTTCCTGGTCCATCTCAACTTGCCAATAACCACTATTGAGGTCAAGGGTAGTGAACACAACAGCGCCAGACAATGACTCCAGGATCTCGTGGATGGTAGGAAAAGGATAGGCATCAGTCTGGGAAACATTGTTGGTCTTCCTATAGTCCACACAAAATCTAAGACCACCAGTCTTTTTTGGGATGAGGACAACAGGAGCAGCCCAAGGAGAGGAGGAACGTTCTATTATATCTTGTGTTAACATATCATTAATGAGTCCCTTTTGGATGATTAGCTTCGCTGGGGACAAACGATATGGCTTTTGCTTGATCGGCATTTCCTGTGTAAGGAATATTTTGTGCTTCAGGAGCCCGGTGCGTCCTAGCCTTGAAGTACATACATCAGCATTATTCTGCAGCTGTTCCAACAGCCTTAACTCCTCTGGATGTTCCAGCTGAGCTCTTCTTACAGCCTGTAAAAGGAGATCGTCAGAAGGATTATCAAGGGTTAGTGGTAACGGAGCAACGGCAGAGAAGACTGCCACATTTGAACCCCAATCATGTAACTTCGTAGCTTCTGATTGGAAGAAATGCTTCTTGCTCGGATTGTATGGAAACCAGTAGCAATTGTGTGCGATATCAATCTGGACACCACTGAAGTACATGAAATCAATTCCCAACACGACAGGAAAAGCAAGGTTCTTGGTTTGTAGGATAACTGAAGGAATCATATAGGAGCGGTTACACAGGCGGAACTCTACCTCACTCCATCCAAGTGGTCGTTTAGCCTCACCATCAGCCAGATAGAGTGGACCTTCTGTCCACGGCTTCAAGTTGTATTGCGGACCTTTAACCTCCTTCCACAGTTTCTCATTGAGCAGTGTGTAGGATGACCCGGTGTCCAGGATGGCTCTTCCTGTCCATGGGCCTATGGACAGGGGTAACACCAGTTGGTGCGGTATGAACTGAAAGGAAGGGGATGTCGATGGGGGGGCGTAGGCAGTGACTCTTGGGATTTCAGCTCTGGTTAAAGCACCCAGAGAAGGATGGTCATTCCTGCGAAGAGAGTTAGGTGTGTTGGCCTGTTGTGATTTGTGGTTTCTGGAAGGGTTTTCTTGATACGGTCTTGGACATGTAGCTGAAGAATGTCCCTTTTGGCTACATCTCCAACAGAACATGAGAGGGGTCATGGCTTGAGACTCTGGCTGTTGTTGATGGTCTGTCTTGGGTAACGGTTTGGGTGTCTGTTTCTTTCTTTGGTCATATTGCTGTTGGCATTCTCTGTCCTTCTCAAACTGCTGTCCCAAGCGAACCAGTCCATCGACAGTGGTGACTCGTTCTCGGAGTTGACTGGCTAGTAGTGGGTTGATGTTCTTCAAAATCAATTTAATGACCTCTTCCTCCTCAATGCCAGGTTTCCACCTTCTGCACAGGGAGTGGTAACCGTATGCAAAGTCACGGATACCCTCTTTCTCGCTTTGCACTCGATTCCTGACTCTGTCTGCCAGCTCATCTGTGTAGTCCTCAGACAGAAATGCAGAGGAAAACTTGGCCTCAAAGTCAGCCCAGGAGGTAGTGGTGAGACGTGCCACATCCCACCAGTCTCGAGCTGTCCCATGCAACACATTCCTCAATGTGGCAAGGAGTTCTTCGTCAGCCAGGGGATTGAGGGCAAGAAAGTCACGACATCTTTCTAGGTACATTAGCGGATCAGGACTGTCATCTTTTTTCCCAAAGGTGGGAAATTGCAATTTAATGGGCATCGCCCCCACATGACGTCTACTCAATTCACCATGAACAAACGAGCTAGGAGGGATTGAGGAAGTAGAGGGGGAGGGCGTTATCGGACAATGAAAATGAACACCAGGATGCATGGTGGATTGCATCCTGCAAGGGGTGGCTGTAGCATGGCCTTGTCTTGGCTCTTCAGAGGTGCCAGCTTGGCCCTCAGTGGTCTGAACAGAAGTGGACACCAGAGAAACTCTGTGTAAGGAGTTGTGCCTAATGGAGGCCATGTCCACAGACACGTCATCCAACATTTTAACACAATTAGAGAGCTCTGTTTGCAAGTGGTCTACAGTGTTAACCATGGGAGAAAAAACAGAATTAACGTCCTTGAGGACCTCAGTGTGATGATGTTGCAGGCGCCATTGGAGAGTGGCAGTGAGTTGGTTTCGTTGGTAGTCAAACTGCCTGTCCATGGCACCAGTAATTTCCCGTCTTCCACTCTCACTGAGCTCTGTCAGCGTGTGGGTTAGAGTGCTCAGTGAGTTTCTGAATTCCATGGCACTCTGTTGTTGCTCTTCCCTCAGACATTTGAATTTATCGTGGATAAGAGTTTGGAGATGTTGTTGAGTCCGACGAATATCAAGGATGTCACCTTGAAGTTGTAAAACTACAACCTCTGGAGATAAACCAGACAATGGAGGAAGGTTGGGTGTCAGATAGAGGGCTGGCTCAGTACTTTCACACAGATCCATGTCAATAAGTGAGTAACTGGTTAGACCTCCTGTGGCCTGTGGTCCAGACCGAGCATTCAGATTCCCAGGGCTCTGGCCCAAATCAACTCCATTATCTCCATTCCCATTATGATTTGTGTTGTCCGCTTGATGGTCAGAATGGCCCTGTGTATTCCCATTGACAGGTATGAAATGGATGAGCACATTATCTTGGGGTGAATCCATTATTTTAATTCCACACAAAATATTTGCTTTGGTTAGTTCTCAATGTTGAGCTGTCCCATCTGGGGTGCCATTTTTTATGTAACGGTTTTGACTTGAGGTTATTTTTTTTATAGGGGTGCCAGGTAGGTTGTGCCTACCAGAGAAAACATTGGTTTCTCCTTTTAGTTTGGGAGGGAATGAGTCCCATCTGGTCCGTCAAGTCTACACCATACAAAGGACTTATGTAAACGTCAGAAGGGAAATCAACTTTTCATAAACCCTTAAAACATTGAAAGAACTTCAAAAACAACTATTCTTTTGCGTGGGTTGTATTAGCAACATCAATGGATTACACACACATAATAATATAACACAATGAGTTCTGGTTCCTCCAGAAATGTCCTGTACCTCGGGCCTAAAAAGAGTCCCGCCCGGTAAAGGAGTTCAGTGAACTCAAGTGACTTTGGTCACGCAATGTTGGTCCGTTCATTCCGTGTAGCGTAAACCCAGTATTAAATCATACAATC
This sequence comes from Oncorhynchus clarkii lewisi, assembly GCF_045791955.1. Lineage (NCBI taxonomy): Eukaryota > Metazoa > Chordata > Actinopteri > Salmoniformes > Salmonidae > Oncorhynchus > Oncorhynchus clarkii. The sequence continues at coordinate 47,237,527 of NC_092170.1, read as the reverse complement.
AATATAACCATTTTACCACAGAACTTTAAAGCGTATCTGCTCTTACTAATTCCTCAACTACATCTAACTACATAAATCATCACCGTATACATCATATCAAAACAAATGAAATACCGTATACAAAAAAGGTGGTAGTCAGTCGGTCAGTCAGACAATCCAATCCGCCAACAGATCTCCAGCGGAGAAAGGCCACGAAGAATAGAGAGGAGTAGTCCACGGACGCAAAGAGTGGATCCGATCCTGGGTAAACTCTCAGGCTACAAAACACACGTTTAACAGCAACAAAACAACCGGAATAGAGAAGCTTCGGGAACACATCCTCAGTCACGTCTCCATCACAAAAACGCCACTTTTGCGCAGCTGATGCTGGCTATTTAATTGGGAATTAAAGGGAAAGCACCCTATTGGAAGGAGAAGCACTGAGACGGCTCAAAATAATTCAGGGCCGTCACAAGGTATAGGGAGGAATAGGGAGGAATAGGTTGGTACAGGGTGGATTGGGGAGGAGTAGGGAGGTTTAGGGAGGTACAGGGAAGTATAGGGTGAATATGGAGGAATAGGGAGGGATAGGTAGGAATAGGGAGGTATAGGGAGGTATAGGGAGGAGTAGGGAGGTATAGGGAGGTACAATAGGGGGATAGGGAGGAATAGGGAGGTACAGGAAAGATAGGGAGGTATAGGGAGGTACAGGGAGGAAAAGGGAGGTATAGGGAGGAATAGGGATGTATATGGAGGAATAGGGAGGTACAGGGAGGATTGGGAAGTAATAGGGAGGTACATGGAGGAATAGGGAGGTATAGGGAGGAATAGGGAAGTACAGGGAGGTGTAGGGAGGTATAGGGAGTTGTAGGGAGGTATAGTGAGGAATAGGGAGGAATAGGTTGGTACAGGGTGGATTGGGGAGGAATAGGGAGGAATAGGGAGGAATAGATTGGTACAGGGAGGATTGAGGAGGAGTAGGGAGGTATAGGGAGGTACAGGGAGGAATAGGGAGGTATATGGAGGAATAGGGAGGTACAAGGGTGGGATTGGGAGGAATAGGGAGGTATAGGGAGGAATAGGGAGGTACATGGAGGATTGGGGAGTAATAGGGAGGTATAGGGAGGTACATGGAGGAATAGGGAGGTATAGGGAGGAATAGGGAGGTATAGGGAGGAATAGGGAAGTACAGGGAGGTGTAGGGAGGTATAGGGAGTTGTAGGGATGTATAGTGAGGAATAGTGAAGGATAGGTAGGTATAGGGAAGACTATGGAGGTACAGGGAGGAATGGGAGGACTATGGAGGTATAGGGAGAATAGGGAGGAATTGGGAGGAATATGGATGAATAGGTAGGTATAGGGAGGAATAGGTAGGTACAGGGAGGATTAGGGAGGAATAGGGAGGTGTAGTGTGGTATAGGGAGGAATAGGGAGGTACAAGGGGGGGGGATAGGGAGGAATAGGTAGGAATAGGGAGGTATAGGGAGGTATAGGGAAGGAGTAGGGATGTATAGGTAGGTACAAGAGGGGATATGGAGGAATAGGGTGGCATAGGGAGGTACAGGGAGGATAGGGAGGTACATGGAGGAATAGGGAGGTATAGGGAGGAATAAGGAGTTACAGGGAGGTATAGGGAGGAATAGGGAGGAATAGGTTGGTACAGGAAGGATTGGGGAGGAATAGGGTGGACTAGGTAGGTATAGGGAGGAATAGGGAGGAATAGGTTGGTACAGGGAGGATTGGGGAGGAGTAGGGAGGTACAGGGAGATATATGTTGGTATAGGGAGGAATAGGGAGGAATAGGTAGGTATAGGGAGGAATAGGGAAGAATAGGGACGAATAGGTTGGTACAGGGAGGATTGGGGAGGTATAGGGAGGTATAGGGAGGCATAGGGGTGTATAGGGAGGAATAGGGAGTTGTAGGGAGGTATAGGGAGGAATAAGGAGGAATAGGTTGGTACAGGGAGGATTGGGGAGGATTGGGGAGGAATAGGTAGGTATAGGGAGGAATAGGGAGGAATAGGTTGGTACAGGGTGGATTGGGGAGGAGTAGGGAGGTTTAGGGAGGTACAGGGAAGTATAGGGTGAATATGGAGGAATAGGGAGGGATAGGTAGGAATAGGGAGGTATAGGGAGGTATAGGGAGGAGTAGGGAGGTATAGGGAGGTACAATAGGGGGATAGGGAGGAATAGGGAGGTACAGGGAGGATAGGGAGGTATAGGGAGGTACAGGGAGGAAAAGGGAGGTATAGGGAGGAATAGGGATGTATATGGAGGAATAGGGAGGTACAGGGAGGATTGGGAAGTAATAGGGAGGTACATGGAGGAATAGGGAGGTATAGGGAGGAATAGGGAAGTACAGGGAGGTGTAGGGAGGTATAGGGAGTTGTAGGGAGGTATAGTGAGGAATAGGGAGGAATAGGTTGGTACAGGGTGGATTGGGGAGAAATAGGGAGGAATAGGGAGGAATAGATTGGTACAGGGAGGATTGAGGAGGAGTAGGGAGGTATAGGGAGGTACAGGGAGGAATAGGGAGGTATATGGAGGAATAGGGAGGTACAAGGGTGGGATTGGGAGGAATAGGGAGGTATAGGGAGGAATAGGGAGGTACATGGAGGATTGGGGAGTAATAGGGAGGTATAGGGAGGTACATGGAGGAATAGGGAGGTATAGGGAGGAATAGGGAGGTATAGGGAGGAATAGGGAAGTACAGGGAGGTGTAGGGAGGTATAGGGAGTTGTAGGGATGTATAGTGAGGAATAGTGAATGATAGGTAGGTATAGGGAGGACTATGGAGGTACAGGGAGGAATAGGGAGGACTATGGAGGTATAGGGAGTATAGGGAGGAATTCGGAGGCATATCGATGAATAGGTAGGTATAGGGAGGAATAGGTAGGTACAGGGAGGAATAGGGAGGTGTAGTGTGGTATAGGGAATAGGGATGTATATGGAGGAATAGGGAGGTACAGGGAGGATTGGGAAGTAATAGGGAGGTACATGGAGGAATAGGGAGGTATAGGGAGGAATAGGGAAGTACAGGGAGGTGTAGGGAGGTATAGGGAGTTGTAGGGAGGTATAGTGAGGAATAGGGAGGAATAGGTTGGTACAGGGTGGATTGGGGAGAAATAGGGAGGAATAGGGAGGAATAGATTGGTACAGGGAGGATTGAGGAGGAGTAGGGAGGTATAGGGAGGTACAGGGAGGAATAGGGAGGTATATGGAGGAATAGGGAGGTACAAGGGTGGGATTGGGAGGAATAGGGAGGTATAGGGAGGAATAGGGAGGTACATGGAGGATTGGGGAGTAATAGGGAGGTATAGGGAGGTACATGGAGGAATAGGGAGGTATAGGGAGGAATAGGGAGGTATAGGGAGGAATAGGGAAGTACAGGGAGGTGTAGGGAGGTATAGGGAGTTGTAGGGATGTATAGTGAGGAATAGTGAATGATAGGTAGGTATAGGGAGGACTATGGAGGTACAGGGAGGAATAGGGAGGACTATGGAGGTATAGGGAGTATAGGGAGGAATTCGGAGGCATATCGATGAATAGGTAGGTATAGGGAGGAATAGGTAGGTACAGGGAGGAATAGGGAGGTGTAGTGTGGTATAGGGAGGAATAGGGAGGTACAAGGGGGGGGGATAGGGAGGAATAGGTAGGAATAGGGAGGTATAGGGAGGAGTAGGGATGTATAGGTAGGTACAAGAGGGGGATATGGAGGAATAGGGTGGCATAGGGAGGTACAGGGAGGATAGGGAGGTACATGGAGGAATAGGGAGGTATAGGGAGGAATAAGGAGGTACAGGGAGGTATAGGGAGGAATAGGGAGGAATAGGTTGGTACAGGAAGGATTGGGGAGGAATAGGGTGGACTAGGTAGGTATAGGGAGGAATAGGGAGGAATAGGTTGGTACAGGGAGGATTGGGGAGGAGTAGGGAGGTACAGGGAGATATATGGTGGTATAGGGAGGAATAGGGAGGAATAGGTAGGTATAGGGAGGAATAGGGAAGAATAGGGACGAATAGGTTGGTACAGGGAGGATTGGGGAGGTATAGGGAGGTACAGGGAGGTATAGGGAGGCATAGGGGTGTATATGGAGGAATAGGGAGTTGTAGGGAGGTATAGGGAGGAATAGGGAGGAATAGGTTGGTACAGGGAGGATTGGGGAGGATTCGGGAGGAATAGGTAGGTATAGGGAGGAATAGGGAGGAATAGGTTGGTACAGGGTGGATTGGGGAGGAGTAGGGAGGTTTAGGGAGGTACAGGGAAGTATAGGGTGAATATGGAGGAATAGGGAGGAATAGGTAGGAATAGGGAGGTATAGGGAGGTGTAGGGAGGTATAGGGAGTTGTAGGGATGTATAGTGAGGAATAGTGAAGGATATGTAGGTATAGGGAGGACTATGGAGGTACAGGGAGGAATAGGGAGGACTATGGAGGTATAGGGAGTATAGGGAGGAATTGGGAGGAATATGGATGAATAGGTAGGTATAGGGAGGAATAGGTAGGTACAGGGAGGATTAGGGAGGAATAGGGAGGTGTAGTGTGGTATAGGGAGGAATAGGGAGGTACAAGGGGGGGGGGGGGTAGGGAGGAATAGGTAGGAATAGGGAGGTATAGGGAGGTATAGGGAGGAGTAGGGATGTATAGGTAGGTACAAGAGGGGGATATGGAGGAATAGGGTGGCATAGGGAGGTACAGGGAGGATAGGGAGGTACATGGAGGAATAGGGAGGTATAGGGAGGAATAAGGAGGTACAGGGAGGTATAGGGAGGAATAGGGAGGAATAGGTTGGTACAGGGAGGATTGGGGAGGAGTAGGGAGGTACAGGGAGATATATGGTGGTATAGGGAGGAATAGGGAGGAGAAGGTAGGTATAGGGAGGAATAGGGAAGAATAGGGACGAATAGGTTGGTACAGGGAGGATTGGGGAGGTATAGGGAGGTACAGGGAGGAATAGGGAGGTATAGGGAGGCATAGGGGTGTATAGGGAGGAATAGGGAGTTGTAGGGAGGTATAGGGAGGAATAGGGAGGAATAGGTTGGTACAGGGAGGATTGGGGAGGATTCGGGAGGAATAGGTAGGTATAGGGAGGAATAGGGAGGAATAGGTTGGTACAGGGTGGATTGGGGAGGAGTAGGGAGGTTTAGGGAGGTACAGGGAGGTATAGGGGGAATAGGGAGGAATAGGGAGGTATAGGGAGGTATAGGGAGGAGTAGGGAGGTATAGGGAGGTACAATAGGGGGATAGGGAGGAATAGGGAGGTACAGGGAGGATAGGGAGGTATAGGGAGGTACAGGGAGGAATAGGGAGGTATAGGGAGGAATAGGGATGTATATGGAGGAATAGGGAGGTACAGGGAGGATTGGGAAGTAATAGGGAGGTACATGGAGGAATGGGGAGGTATAGGGAGGAATAGGGAAGTACAGGGAGGTGTAGGGAGGTATAGAGAGTTGTAGGGAGGTATAGTGAGGAATAGGGAGGAATAGGTTGGTACAGGGTGGATTGGGGAGGAATAGGGAGGAATAGGGAGGAATAGATTGGTACAGGGAGGATTGAGGAGGAGTAGGGAGGTATAGGGAGGAATAGGGAGGTACAGGGAGGTATAGGGAGGAATAGGGAAGTACAGGGAGGTGTAGGGAGGTATAGGGAGTTGTAGGGAGGTATAGTGAGGAATAGGGAGGAATAGGTTGGTACAGGGAGGATTGAGGAGTAGTAGTGGAGAGGTATAGGGAGGAATAAGGAGGTACAGGGAGGAATAGGGATTTATATGGAGGAATAGGGAGGTACAAGGGTGGGATTGGGAGGAATAGGGAGGAATAGGGAGGTACAGGGAGGATTGGGGAGTAATAAGGAGGTATAGGGGAGTACATGGAGGAATAGGGAGGAATAGGGCGGTACGAGGAGGTGTAGGGAGGTATAGGGAGTTGTAGGGAGGTAAAGTGAGGAATAGTGAAGGATAGGTAGGTATAGGGAGGAATAGGGAGGAATAGATTGGTACAGGGAGGACTGGGGAGGAGTAGGGAGGTATAGGGGGAATAGGGAGGTACAGGGAGGAATAGGGAGGTATATGGAGGAATAGGGAGGTACAAGGGGGGATAGGGAGGAATAGGAAGGTATAGGGAGGAATAGGTAGTCATAGGGAGGAATAGGTAGGATTAGGGAGTAATCGGGAGGTATAGGGGGGAATTGGGTGGATTACGGAGGATTAGGGAGGAATAGGGAGGAATAGGGAGGATTAGGGAGGACTAGTGAGGAATAGGGAGGATTAGGTAGGTACAGGGAGGAGTAGGGAGGTATAGGGAGGAATAGGGAGGTACAGGGATGTATAGGGAGCAACAGAGAGGACTAGGGAGGTATAGGGAGTATAGGGAGGAATTAGGAGGAATCTGGAGGAATAGGTAGGTATAGAGAGGAATAGGTAGGTACAGGGAGGATTAGGGAGGAATTGTAGTGTAGTGTAGGTGTAGTGTTGTATAGGGAGGAATAGGGAGGTATAGGGAGGTACAAGGGGGGGATAGGGAGGAATAGGAAGGAATAGGGAGGAATTGGTAGGAATAGGGAGGTACAGGGAGGAATAGGGAGGTACAGGGAGGCATAGGGATGTATAAGGAGGAATAGGGAGTTGTAGGGAGGTATAGGGAGGAATAGGTTGGTACAGGGAGGAATAGGGAGGAGTAGGGAGGTACAGGGAGGTTTAGGGGGAATAGGGAGGAATAGGTAGGAATAGGGAGGTATAGGGAGGAGTAGGGAGGTTTAGGGAGGTACAAGAGGGGGATAGGGAGGAATAGGGAGGTACAGGGAGGATAGGGAGGTATAAGGAGGTACAGGGAGGAATAGGGATGTATATGAAGGAATAGGGAGGAACATGGAGGAATAGGGAGGTATAGGGAGGATTAGGGAGGACTAGTGAGGAATAGGGAGGATTAGGTAGGTACAGGGAGGAGTAGGGAGGTATAGGGAGGAATAGGGAGGTACAGGGATGTATAGGGAGGAATAGGGAGGTATAGGGATGAATATGTAGGAATAGGTAGGTATAGGGAGGAATATGTAGGTACAGGGAGGATTAGGTAGGAATAGGGAGGTGTAGTGTGGTATAGGGAAGAATAGAGAGGTACAAGGCGGGTATAGGGAGGAATAGGTAGGAATAGGGAGGTATATGGAGGAGTAGGGATGTTTAGGGAGGTACAAGAGGGGGATAGGGAGGAATAGGGAGGTACAGGGAGGATAGGGAGGTATATGGAGGAATAGGGAGGTACAGGGAGGATAGGGAGGTATAGGGAGGAATAGGGATGTATAGGGAGGTATAGGGAGGAATAGGTAGTTATGGGGAGGAATAGGTAGGATTAGGGAGTAATCGGGAGGTATCGGGAGGAATAGGGAGGAATTGGGAGGAATAGGTAGGAATAGATGGGATTAGGTAGGAATAGTGAGGAATAGTGGGGAATAGGGATGATTAGGGAGGAATAGGTAGGTACAGGGAGGATTAGGGAGGTATAGGGAGGTATAGGGAGGTATAGGGAGGAATTGGGAGGTACAGGGATGTATAGGGAGCAACAGAGAGGACTAGGGAGGTATAGGGAGTATAGGGAGGAATTAGGAGGAATCTGGAGGAATAGGTAGGTATAGAGAGGAATAGGTAGGTACAGGGAGGATTAGGGAGGAATTGTAGTGTAGTGTAGGTGTAGTGTTGTATAGGGAGGAATAGGGAGGTATAGGGAGGTACAAGGGGGGGATAGGGAGGAATAGGAAGGAATAGGGAGGAATTGGTAGGAATAGGGAGGTACAGGGAGGAATAGGGAGGTACAGGGAGGCATAGGGATGTATAAGGAGGAATAGGGAGTTGTAGGGAGGTATAGGGAGGAATAGGTTGGTACAGGGAGGAATAGGGAGGAGTAGGGAGGTACAGGGAGGTTTAGGGGGAATAGGGAGGAATAGGTAGGAATAGGGAGGTATAGGGAGGAGTAGGGAGGTTTAGGGAGGTACAAGAGGGGGATAGGGAGGAATAGGGAGGTACAGGGAGGATAGGGAGGTATAAGGAGGTACAGGGAGGAATAGGGATGTATATGAAGGAATAGGGAGGAACATGGAGGAATAGGGAGGTATAGGGAGGAATAGGGAGGTACAGGGATGTTTAGGGAGGTATAGGGAGTTGTAGGGAGGTATAGTGAGGAATAGGGAGGAATAGGTTGGTACAGGGTGAATTGGGGAGGAATAGGGAGGAATAGGGAGGAATAGATTGGTACAGGGAGGATTGGGGAGGAGTAGGGAGGTATAGGGAGGAATATGGATGTACAGGGATGAATTGGGAGGTATATGGAGGAATAGGGAGGTACAAGTGGGGGATACGGAGGAATAGGGAGGTATAGGGAGGAATTGGGAGGTGCAGGGAGGATTGGGGAGTAATAGGGAGGTATTGGGAGGTACATGGAGGAATAGGGAGGTATAGGGAGGAATAGGGAGGTATAGGGAGTATAGGGAGGGATTTGGAGGAATATGGAGGAATAGGTAGGTACAGGGAGGATTAGGGAGGAATATGGAGGTGTAGTGTGGTATAGGGAGGAATAGGGAGGTACAAGGGGGGGATAGGGAGGAATAGGGAGGAATAGGTAGGAATAGGGAGGTATAGGGAGGTATAGGGAGGAGTAGGGATGTATAGGTAGGTACAACAGGGGGATATGGAGGAATAGTTTGGCATAGGGAGGTACAGGGAGGATAGGGAGGTACAGGGAGGAATAGGGAGGTATAGGGAGGAATAGGGAGGTATAGGGAGGTACAAGGGGGGATAGGGAGGAATAGGGAGGTTTAGGGAGGAATGGGGAGGTATAGGGAGGTATAGGGAGGAATAGGTAGTTATAGGGAGGAGTAGGTAGGATTAGGGAGTAATCGGGAGGTATAGGGAGGAATTGGGAGGAGTAGGTAGCAATATGGTGGATTAGGGAGGAATAGGGAGGAATAGGGAGGATTAGGGAGGACTAGTGAGGAATAGGGAGGATTAGGGAAGATTAGGGAGGAATAGGGAGGATTAGGGAGGTACAGGGATGATTAGGGAGGTACAGGGAGGAATAGGGATGAATAGGGAGGATTAGGGAGGACTAGTGAGGATTAGGGAGGATTAGGGTGGTACAGGGAGGATTAGGGAGGTATAGGGAGGAATAGGGAGGATTAGGGAGGACTAGTGAGGATTATGGAGGTATAGGGAGGAATAGGGAGGATTAGGGAGGTACAGGGAGGATTAGGGAGGTATAGGGAGGTATAGGGAGGAATAGGGAGGTACAGGGAGGATTAGGGAGGTACAGGGAGGGATAGGGAGGCATAGGGATGTATAAGGAGGAATATGGAGTTGTAGGGAGGTATAGGGAGGAATAGGTTGGTACAGGGAGGATTGGGGAGGAATAGGGAGGAATAGGGAGGAATAGGTTGGTACAGGGAGGAGTAGGGAGGTTTAGGGAGGTACAGGGAGGTATAGGGGGATTAGGGAGGAATAGGGAGGAATAGGGAGGTATAGGGAGGTATAGGGAGGAATAGGGAGGAATAGGTAGGCATAGGGAGGTATAGGGAGGAGTAGGGAGGTATAGGGAGGTACAGGGAGGATAGGGAGGTATAGGGAGGTACAGGGAGGAATATGGAGGTATAGGGAGGAATATGGAGGTATAGGGAGGAATAGGGAGGTACAGGGAGGAATAGGGATGTATATGAAGGAATAGGGAGGTACAGGGAGGAATGGGGATTAATAGGGAGGTACATGGAGGAATAGGGAGGTATAGGGAGGAATAGGGAGGTACAGGGAGGTGTAGTGAGGTATAGGGAGTTGTAGGGAGTTATAGTGAGGAATAGGGAGGGTGGATTGGGGAGGAATAAGGAGGAATAGATTGGTACAGAGAGGATTGGGGAGGTGCAGGGAGGATTTGGGAGTAATAGGGAGGTATAGGGAGGAACATGGAGGAATAGGGAGGTATAGGGAGTAATAGGGAGATACAGGGATGTATAGGGAGATTAGGGAGGAATTGGGAGGAATATGAAGGAATAGGTAGGTATAGGGAGGTACAAGGGGGCGATAGGGAGGAATAGGGAGGTATAGGGAGGAATGGGGAGGTATAGGGAGGTATAGGGAGGAATAGGTAGTTATAGGGAGGAGTAGGTAGGATTAGGGAGTAATCGGGAGGTATAGGGGGGAATAGGGAGGAATTGGGAGGAATAGGGAGGAATAGGGAGGAATTGGGAGGAATAGGGAGTAATCAGGAGGTATAGGGAGGAATAGGGAGGAATAGGGAGGATTAGGGCGGACTAGTGAGGTATAGGGAGGAATAGGGAGGAATCGGTAGGTACAGGGAGGATTAGGGAGGTATAGGGAGGAATAGGGAGGAATAGGGAGGAATAGAGAGGTATAGGGAGGAATAGTGTTCATCTGCCTCTGTGTGTGCTGGTGTCCGTGCGCTCGCCTTTGTATGCCAGCGTGTTTTTTCCATCGTGTGTGTATGTTGGCCTGCGTGTGTGCATCTGTGTGTGTGTGTGTGTGACCTTGTGTCTTCCCAACAACTTTATACAGTCCTATTACAACACATCACCATTATCTTATATAATCTGTTGAAAGTTGATCAGATCTCTTAAGCATGTGATTTTCTTCCTCCTGGAGTATTTTTTAGTGAAATGTGTTCGTCTGTCAAAGGTGTATTGGAGGCAAAGACAGGTGGAGGAGAGCAGATTATAATGAACAGGCACACTTTTATTATAGTTCCAAAAACGAGAGCACCACATAAATCAAACGAGCTCAAAAAACGGAACATAAAAGTAGAGCCCGTAAACTAACACCACCTAACATGAAAACAATTACACACAAAACATGATGGGAAACAGAGGGTTAATTACAAGTAGATTGATTGGGGAAATGAAAACCAGGTGTGTATGGAAACAAGACAAGACAAATGGATACATCCCGAACAAGGAGAGGAGCCAACTTCGGAGGAAGTCGTGACATCGTCTTACTTCTTGTCATGTGTCCCAAATGGCAAGCTATTCCCTATTTATTACAATAATCTCTCTCTCTCTCTTCCTCTCTGCATAATGAATGGCCACCATTTTTCAATCTCTGTGAATCTCAAGGTTTGTCCATGTTGGCATGGTAAAATCTTATGCATTGAATCTTGCGTGTTAACAGACCACCCACAGTAAAAGCTGTGATTTACGGTGAAATATATTGTCGGGAATGTTTTAGAATAAGAAAACAGTAAGACCATTTAATCTTTCTGAAGTGTGCTAATGAATGTATTCACCTTCATGCACGTGAAGTTTAGACAGAACCACAGAACTCTGTGCTTCTCTAATGTGTCCAAAGTTGGTGGGTTGTTGGTTTAATTGTTATTAGTGTTGCTTGGTAATCACTTTGTGGTAAGATACATTGTATCAGTTACGACATAGTTTGTGAAAACAAAAATCATATTGCATGACAGAAAACTGGGTGGATTTATTTTATAGTATCCATAATATGCTTGAGAATGTGGAATCCCTTATTGAGGAGGAAGGTCAGGTGTCATACTGTAAAATGCTTGTCCATTAGCAGTCAAATCAAATCAAATTTGATTTGTCACATACACATGGTTAGCAGATGTTAATGCGAGTGTAGCGAAATGCTTCTGCTTCTAGTTCCGACAATGCAGTAATAACCAACAAGTAATCTAACTAACAATTCCAAAACTACTGTCTTATACACAGTGTAAGGGGATAAAGAATATGTACATAAGGATATATGAATGAGTGATGGTACAGAGCAGCATAGGCAGGATACAGTAGATGGTATCGAGTACAGTATATACATGAGGTGAGTATGTAAACAAAGTGGCATAGTTAAAGTGGCTAGTGATACATGTATTACATAAGGATGCAGTCGATGATATAGAGTACAGTATATACGTATGCATATGAGATGAATAATGTAGGGTAAGTAACATTATATAAGGTAGCATTGTTTAAAGTGGCTAGTGATATATTTACATCATTTCCCATCAATTCCCATTATTAAAGTGGCTGGAGTTGTGTCAGTGTGTTGGCAGCAGCCACTCAATGTTAGTGGTGGCTGTTTAACAGTCTGATGGCCTTGAGATAGAAGCTGTTTTTCAGTCTCTCGGTCCCAGCTTTGATGCACCTGTACTGACCTCGCCTTCTGGATGATAGCGGGGTGAACAGGCAGTGGCTCGGGTGGTTGATGTCCTTGATGATCTTTATGGCCTTCCTGTAACATCGGGTGGTGTAGGTGTCCTGGAGGGCAGGTAGTTTGCCCCCGGTGATGCGTTGTGCAGACCTCACTACCCTCTGGAGAGCCTTACGGTTGTGGGCGGAGCAGTTGCCGTACCAGGCGGTGATACAGCCCGCCAGGATGCTCTCGATTGTGCATCTGTAGAAGTTTGTGAGTGCTTTTGGTGACAAACCGAATTTCTTCAGCCTCCTGAGGTTGAAGAGGCGCTGCTGCGCCTTCTTCACGATGCTGTCTGTGTGAGTGGACCAATTCAGTTTGTCTGTGATGTGTATGCCGAGGAACTTAACACTTGCTACCCTCTCCACTACTGTTCCATCGATGTGGATAGGGGGGTGTTCCCTCTGCTGTTTCCTGAAGTCCACAATCATCTCCTTAGTTTTGTTGACGTTGAGTGTGAGGTTATTTTCCTGACACCACACTCCGAGGGCCCTCACCTCCTCCCTGTAGGCCGTCTCGTCGTTGTTGGTAATCAAGCCTACCACTGTTGTGTCGTCCGCAAACTTGATGATTGAGTTGGAGGCGTGCGTGGCCACGCAGTCGTGGGTGAACAGGGAGTACAGGAGAGGGCTCAGAACGCACCCTTGTGGGGCCCCAGTGTTGAGGATCAGCGGGGTGGAGATGTTGTTGCCTACCCTCACCACCTGGGGGCGGCCCGTCAGGAAGTCCAGTACCCAGTTGCACAGGGCGGGGTCGAGACCCAGGGTCTCGAGCTTGATGACGAGCTTGGAGGGTACTATGGTGTTGAATGCCGAGCTGTAGTCGATGAACAGCATTCTCACATAGGTATTCCTCTTGTCCAGATGGGTTAGGGCAGTGTGCAGTGTGGTTGAGATTGCATCGTCTGTGGACCTATTTGGGCGGTAAGCAAATTGGAGTGGGTCTAGGGTGTCGGGTAGGGTGGAGGTGATATGGTCCTTGACTAGTCTCTCAAAGCACTTCATGATGACGGAAGTGAGTGCTACGGGGCGGTAGTCGTTTAGCTCAGTTACCTTAGCTTTCTTGGGAACAGGAACAATGGTGGCCCTCTTGAAGCATGTGGGAACAGCAGACTGGTATAGGGATTGATTGAATATGTCCGTAAACACACCGGCCAGCTGGTCTGCGCATGCTCTGAGGGCGCGGCTGGGGATGCCGTCTGGGCCTGCAGCCTTGCGAGGGTTAACACGTTTAAATGTCTTACTCACCTCGGCTGCAGTGAAGGAGAGTCCGCATGTTTTCGTTGCAGGCCGTGTCAGTGGCACTGTATTGACCTCAAAGCGGGCAAAAAAGTTATTTAGTCTGCCTGGGAGCAGGACATCCTGGTCCGTGACTGGGCTGGATTTCTTCTTGTAGTCCGTGATTGACTGTAGACCCTGCCACATGCCTCTTGTGTCTGAGCCGTTGAATTGAGATTCTACTTTGTCTCTGTACTGACGCTTAGCTTGTTTGATAGCCTTGCGGAGGGAATAGCTGCACTGTTTGTATTCGGTCATGTTACCAGTCACCTTACCCTGATTAAAAGCAGTGGTTCGCGCTTTCAGTTTCACGCGAATGCTGCCATCAATCCACGGTTTCTGGTTAGGGAATGTTTTAATCGTTGCTATGGGAACGACATCTTCAACGCACGTTCTAATGAACTCGCACACCGAATCAGCGTATTCGTCAATATTGTTATCTGACGCAATATGAAACATGTCCCAGTCCACGTGATGTAGGCAGTCTTGGAGTGTGGAGTCAGTTTGGTCGGACCAGCGATGGACAGACCTCAGCGTGGGAGCCTCTTGTTTTAGTTTCTGTCTGTAGGCAGGGATCAACAAAATGGAGTCGTGGTCAGCTTTTCCGAATACATACTTCCGGCGCCGACAGAGATGGCCGCCTCGCTTCGCGTTCCTAGGAAACTATGCAGTTTTTTGTTTTTTTACGTGTTATTTCTTACATTAGTACCCCAGGTCATCTTAGGTTTCATCACATACAGTCGAGAAGAACTACTGAATATAAGATCAGCGTCAACTCACCATCAGTACGACCAAGAATACGCTTTTCGCGACGCGGATCCTGTGCTCTGCCTTACAAACAGGACAACGGAGTGGATCCCATGCAGCGACCCAAAAAAACGACTCCGAAAAAGAGGGAAACGAGGCGGTCTTCTGGTCAGACTCCGGAGACGGGCACACCGTGCACCATTCCCTAGCATTCTTCTTGCCAATGTCCAGTCTCTTGACAACAAGGTTGATGAAATCCGAGCAAGGGTAGCATTCCAGAGGGACATCAGAGACTGTAACGTTCTTTGCTTCACGGAAACGTGGCTTACTGGAGAGACGCTATCCGAAGAGGTGCAGCCAACAGGTTTCTCCACGCATCGCGCAGACAGGAAAAAACATCTTTCTGGTAAAAAGAGGGGCGGGGGCGTATGCCTTATGACTAACGTGACATGGTGTGATGAAAGAAACATACAAGAACTCAAATCCTTCTGTTCACCTGATTTAGAATTCCTCACAATAAAATGTAGACCGCATTATCTACCAAGAGAATTCTCTTCGATTATAATCACAGCCGTATATATCCCCCCCCCAAGCAGACACATCGTTGGCTCTTAATGAACTTTATTTGACTCTTTGCAAACTGGAAACCATTTATCCGGAGGCTGCATTCATTGTAGCTGGGGATTTTAACAAGGCTAATCTGAAAACAAGACTCCCCAAATTTTATCAGCATATCGATTGCGCAACCAGGGGTGGAAAGACCTTGGATCATTGTTACTCTAACTTCCGCGACGCATATAAGGCCCTGCCCCGCCCCCCTTTCGGAAAAGCTGACCACGACTCCATTCTGTTGATCCCTGCCTACAGACAGAAACTAAAACAAGAGGCTCCCACGCTGAGGTCTGTCCAACGCTGGTCCGACCAAGCTGACTCCACACTCCAAGACTGCTTCCATCACGTGGACTGGGACATGTTTCGTATTGCGTCAGACAACAACATTGACGAATACGCTGATTCGGTGTGCGAGTTCATTAGAACGTGCGTTGAAGATGTCGTTCCCATAGCAACGATTAAAACATTCCCTAACCAGAAACCGTGGATTGATGGCAGCATTCGTGTGAAACTGAAAGCGCGAACCACTGCTTTTAATCAGGGCAAGGTGTCTGGTAACATGACCGAATACAAACAGTGCAGCTATTCCCTCCGCAAGGCTATCAAACAAGCTAAGCGTCAGTACAGAGACAAAGTAGAATCTCAATTCAACGGCTCAGACACAAGAGGCATGTGGCAGGGTCTACAGTCAATCACGGACTACAGGAAGAAATCCAGCCCAGTCACGGACCAGGATGTCCTGCTCCCAGGCAGACTAAATCACTTTTTTGCCCGCTTTGAGGACAATACAGTGCCACTGACACGGCCTGCAACGAAAACTTGCGGTCTCTCCTTCACTGCAGCCGAGGTGAGTAAGACATTTAAACGTGTTAACCCTCGCAAGGCTGCAGGCCCAGATGGCATCCCCAGCCGCGCCCTCAGAGCATGCGCAGACCAGCTGGCCGGTGTGTTTACGGACATATTCAATCAATCCCTATACCAGTCTGCTGTTCCCACATGCTTCAAGAGGGCCACCATTGTTCCTGTTCCCAAGAAAGCTAAGGTAACTGAGCTAAACGACTACCGCCCCGTAGCACTCACTTCCGTCATCATGAAGTGCTTTGAGAGACTAGTCAAGGACCATATCACCTCCACCCTACCTGACACCCTAGACCCACTCCAATTTGCTTACCGCCCAAATAGGTCCACAGACGATGCAATCTCAACCACACTGCACACTGCCCTAACCCATCTGGACAAGAGGAATACCTATGTGAGAATGCTGTTCATTGACTACAGCTCGGCATTCAACATCATAGTACCCTCCAAGCTCGTCATCAAGCTCGAGACCCTGGGTCTCGACCCCGCCCTGTGCAACTGGGTACTGGACTTCCTGACGGGCCGCCCCCAGGTGGTGAGGGTAGGCAACAACATCTCCTCCCCGCTGATCCTCAACACTGGGGCCCCACAAGGGTGCGTTCTGAGCCCTCTCCTGTACTCCCTGTTCACCCACGACTGCGTGGCCACGCACGCCTCCAACTCAATCATCAAGTTTGCGGACGACACAACAGTGGTAGGCTTGATTACCAACAACGACGAGACGGCCTACAGGGAGGAGGTGAGGGCCCTCGGAGTGTGGTGTCAGGAAAATAACCTCACACTCAACGTCAACAAAACTAAGGAGATGATTGTGGACTTCAGGAAACAGCAGAGGGAACACCCCCCTATCCACATCGATGGAACAGTAGTGGAGAGGGTAGCAAGTTTTAAGTTCCTCGGCATACACATCACAGACAAACTGAATTGGTCCACTCACACAGACAGCATTGTGAAGAAGGCGCAGCAGCGCCTCTTCAACCTCAGGAGGCTGAAGAAATTCGGCTTGTCACCAAAAGCACTCACAAACTTCTACAGATGCACAATCGAGAGCATCCTGGCGGGCTGTATCACCGCCTGGTACGGCAACTGCTCCGCCCTCAACCGTAAGGCTCTCCAGAGGGTAGTGAGGTCTGCACAACGCATCACCGGGGGCAAACTACCTGCCCTCCAGGACACCTACACCACCCGATGTCACAGGAAGGCCATAAAGATCATCAAGGACATCAACCACCCGAGCCACTGCCTGTTCACCCCGCTATCATCCAGAAGGCGAGGTCAGTACAGGTGCATCAAAGCTGGGACCGAGAGACTGAAAAACAGCTTCTATCTCAAGGCTATCAGACTGTTAAACAGCCACCACTAACATTGAGTGGCTGCTGCCAACACACTGACACTGACTCAACTCCAGCCACTTTAATAATGGGAATTGATGGGAAATGATGTAAATATATCACTAGCCACTTTAAACAATGCTACCTTATATAATGTTACTTACCCTACATTATTCATCTCATATGCATACGTATATACTGTACTCTATATCATCGACTGCATCCTTATGTAATACATGTATCACTAGCCACTTTAACTATGCCACTTTGTTTACATACTCATCTCATATGTATATACTGTACTCGATACCATCTACTGTATCTGCCTATGCTGCTCTGTACCATCACTCATTCATATATTCTTATGTACATATTCTTTATCCCCTCACACTGTGTACAAGACAGTAGTTTTGGAATTGTTAGTTAGATTACTTGTTGGTTATTACTGCATTGTCGGAACTAGAAGCACAAGCATTTCGCTACACTCGCATTAACATCTGCTAACCATGTGTATGTGACAAATAAAATTTGATTTGATTTGATTTAGGTTTTTCCACCCCTGGTTGCGCAATCGATATGCTGATAAAATTTTGGGAGTCTTGTTTTCAGATTAGCCTTGTTAAAATCCCCAGCAACAATGAATGCAGCCTCCGGATAAATGGATTCCAGTTTGCAAAGAGTCAAATAAAGTTCGTTCAGAGCCATCGATGTGTCTGCTTGGGGGGGGATATATACGGCTGTGATTATAGTCGAAGAGAATTATCTTGGTAGATAATGCGGTCTACATTTGATTGTGAGGAATTCTAAATCAGGTGAACAGAAGGATTTGAGTTCCTGTATGTTTCTTTCATCACACCATGTCTCGTTAGTCATAAGGCATACGCCCCCGCCACTCTTCTTACCAGAAAGATGTTTGTTTCTGTCGGCGCGATGCGTGGAGAAACCCGCTGGCTGCACCGCCCCCGATAGCGTCTCTCCAGTGAGCCATGTTTCCGTGAAGCAAAGAACGTTACAGTCTCTGATGTCCCTCTGGAATGCTACCCTTGCTCGGATTTCATCAACCTTGTTGTCAAGAGACTGGACATTGGCGAGAAGGATGCTAGGGAGTGGTGCACGATGTGCCCGTCTCCGGAGTCTGACCAGAAGACCGCCTCGTTTCCCTCTTTTTCTGAGTCGTTTTTTTGGGTCGCTGCATGGGATCCACTCAGTTGTCCTGGGTGAAAGGCAGAACACAGTCCCTTATTGAGGAGGAAGGTCAGGTGTCATACTGTAAAATGCTTGTCCATTAGCAGTCCCTTATTGAGGAGGAAGGTCAGGTGTCATACTGTAAAATGCTTGTCCATTAGCAGTCCCTTATTGAGGGTTTTCCTGTTGCTACTTATCTAATAGACTCTGCTAAGAATCTGTGCTACTCTAGTGTGTTGAACTCCACTGCTCTCCTTCCTATCCAGTGTATTGTAGCTAGAAGCATCTCTAAAGTCTCGAAGGACGCAAAGGATAAACTGCTGCTCCTGGACGAGGCCCAAATCCCCATCAGTCATGTGAAGAAAAGACGGAGATACAAGGGACACCGATCCGGGTGCCTTGTGAAAATTATTCGGCAAGTGGGTAACCCGCCTTTACCATCTGTCCTATTGGCCAACATGCAATCATTGGAGAATAAACTAGATGAGTGCCGTTCGAGACTATCCTACCAACGGGACAATAAAAACTGTAATATCTTATGTTTCACCGAGTTGTGGCTGAACTATGACACGGATAAAATACAGTTGGCTGGGTTTTCCGTGCATCGGCAGACAGAACAGCTACGTCCTGTAAGACAAGGTGTGGTGGTGTGTGTCTATGTGTCATTAACAGCTGGTGGCCTAATATTAAGTAAGTCTCTATGTTTTGCTTTCCTGAGGTAGAGTACATCATGAATAGCTGTTCACCACACTATCTACCAAGAGAGTTCTCATCTATTTTTTTGGTAGCCGTCTGTTTACCACCACAAGCCGATGCTGGCACTAAGACCGCACTCAACAAGCAAACAAGAAAATGCTCATCCAGAGGCGGCACTCCAAGTGGCCGGGGACTTTAATGCAAACTGAAATCCGTTTTACCTCATTTCTATCAGCATGTCACATGTGGGGAAAAAAACTCTAGACCACCTTTACTTGACACACAGAGACGTGTACAAAGCTCTCCCTTACCCTCCATTTGGCAAATGTGACCATAATTCTATCCTCCTGATTCCTGCTTACAAGCAAAAACTAAAGCAAGAAGTACCAGTGACTCACTCAATACGGAAGTGGTCAGATGACGCAGATGCTAAGATACAGGACAGTTTTACCAGCACAGACAGGAATATGTTCCGGGATTCATCCGATGGCATTGAAGAGTACACCACATCAGTCACCGGCTTCATCAATAAGTGCATCGATGACATCATCTTCACAGTGACCATACGTACCCCAACCAGAAGCCATGGATTACAGGCAACATCCGCACTAACCCGAACACTTATAAGAAATCCCGCTTCACCCTCCGATGAACCATCAAACAGGCAAAGTGTCAATACAGGACTAACATTGAATCCTACTACACCGGATCTGATTTTCATCAGGTGTGGCAGGGCTTACAAACTATTATGGACTACAAAGGGAAGCCCAGCTGTGAGCTGCCCAGTGCCACGAGCCTACCAGACAAGGTAAATTACTCATATGCGCACTTCGAGGCAAGCAACACTGAAACATGGATGAGAGCACCAGATGTTCCAGACGACTGTGTGATCATGCTCTCTGTAGCCGGTGTGAGCAAGACCTTTAAACAGGTCAGACGAATTACCACGACGTGTACTCAGAGCATGCGCTGACCAACTGGCCAGTGTCTTCACTGACATTTTCAGCCTCTCCCTGACCGAGTCTGTAATTTCTACGTGTTTCAAGCAGACCACCATAGTCACTGTGCCCAAGAACGCCTAGATAACCTGCTTAAATGACTACAGAACCGTAGCACTCACATCTGTAGCCATGAAGTGCTTTGAAAGGCTGGTTGTGGCTTACATCGACACCATACTCCCGTAAACCCTAGACCCATTTCAATTTGCATATTACCCAACATATTGCCCCTAAACCCACAGATGATGCGATCTATATTGCACTCCACACTGCCCTATCAAAAGGAACACCTACGTGAGAATGCTGTTCATTGACTACAGCTCATCGTTCAACACCATAGTGCCCTCAAAGCTCATCACTAAGCTAAGGACCGTATTACTGAACACCTCCCTCTGTAATTGGATCCTGGACTGGCTGCCACCAGGTGGTAAGGGTAGGCATCAACACATCTACCACGCTGATCCTCAACAGCCTACAGGGAGGAAGTCAGAGACCTGGCAACAACCTCTCCCTCAATGTGAGCAAGACAAAGGACATGATAGTGGGCTACAGATAAAGGAGGGCCGACCCCCATTCACATCAACAGGGCTGTAGTGGAGCAGGTCGAGAGCTTCCTTGGTGTCCACATTACCAACAAACTATCATGGTCCAAACTCACCAAGATAGTTGTGAAGAGGGCTTGACAATGCCTATTTCCCCTCAGGAGACTGGAAATGTTTGGCATGGGTTCTCAGATCCTCAAATACTGTAGCTCTACAGCTGCAGCATCGAGACCGTTCTGACTGGTTGCATCACTGGTATGTCAACTGCTAGGCCTCCGACTGCAAGGCACTACAGAGAGTAGTTTGTACAGCCTAGTACGTCAATGGGCCAAGCTTCCTGCCATCAGAAGAAAAAAATGTCAAAGACTACAGCCACCCTAGTCATAGACTGTTCTCTCTGCTTCCACAAGGCAAGTCTTACCAGAGCGCCAAGTCTAGGTCCAAAAGGCTCCTTAACAGCTTCCACCCCCAAACAGCCACCAGACTATTTACATTGACTTTAGTTTATTTAGTACTTATTTTCTTAAAACTAACATTTTTGGTTAAGGGCTTGTAAGTAAGCATTTGTATTCGGCGCATGTTACAAATACAATTTGATTTGTACTGTAGCTAGAAGCATTTCTTTAGCACTTCCAGGGATCTAGATTGGAGGTTGGAGGAGGCTGGGGCGGCAGGCTGTCAAATTTCCTGATTGCATCAAAAGCAGCAGTAGCAGCCCGAGGGGAGGGAGGAGATGGATGGAGGAGATTCAGGGGAGGGAGGAGATGGAGGGGAGGAGGGGAGGGAGGAGATGGGGGGGAGTGAGGAGAGGGAGGAGAAGGAGGGGGGAGGGGATGGAGGGGAGGAGATGGAGTAGATGGATGGGAGGGAGGGAGGAGAGGGAGGAGATGGAGTGGAGAGGGAGGGTAGGGAGGTGAGAGATGGAGAGGAGAGGGAGGGGAGACATGTGATCTGACTCCCTATTGAGATCCTACCCTCTCTCTCTCTCTCTCTCTTTCTCTCTCTCTCTCTCTCTCTCTCTCTCTCTCTCTCTCTCTCTGTCTCTCTGTCTCCCTCTATCTCTCTCCCTCCCCCTCTCTCTCGCTCTCTCTCTGTCTCCCCCATTCCACGGCCTCTATGATGATAAGAGTCAGGTATTTTGTTACTGTGGGCTCTAGAACTACAGTAGAAATAGGTCTAGTGAGCTCCATTGACATCAGAGCAATGTCAGGTTCTATCTCCACCAGTCTATCGTCCATTAAGATGTAGATGGAAGTGATGCTGTGACCGCAGACACAGGTAAGATCACATGATCTCAAGGAAAATGAACCACAACTGAACAATGGGTTTAACAGAGATGCATACTGAGCCATAAATATTATGTCTTTTATGCCTTTACCTTTTTCATACTGATTGTCCATATTGAATTACAAACCTATTTTAACTGAATGATTAAAATACAATAATGAGGTTATGCTTTGAGCACTGTTCAGGCTATGGACTAGTCTTCAGAGAACCAGTCAGTAGATTGGATGATACTTATTCAAATGGCATAATTATTATCTTCCATTCTTATCTAATAACACATCCATGGTTGTTGCATTGTTAACACATTCATATTTATCTCCTGACTTGACTTTCCCATTACAGATATATCCGATAGGTCCAGAGAAACATCACTTTCACATTACAGATATATCCGATAGGTCCAGAGAAACATCACTTTACATTGCAAAGAGATCCGATTGGTCCAGAGAAACATGAGCGGGAATTGTAATAAAAAGAGATCTGATTGGTCCAGAGAAACATGAGAGGTTATTGCAATAAAAATATATCTGATTGGTCCAGAGAGACATGAGAGGTTATTGCAATAAAAATATATCTGATTGGTCCAGAGAAACATGAGAGGGTATTGCAATAAAAAGAAAGGAAATAAAGCTGTAGTCAGCCGCTCAACACATTTTACTCTCTTCTCCTCTTGACACCGGCTATGTCTCAAATTATACTCTTCTTTTGACCAGAGGTCTATGGGCCCTGGTTAAAAGTAGTGCACTATATAGGGAATAGGGTGCCATTTCAGAGGCAGTCAGTATGATCTGACAACTGTGTTGTCTTTATGTCTTTGATAACAAGGTTCTGACACCTGGAGATTATGTTTTACTGTCTCTATAGATCGTTATAGCAGAACCAAAGCCTCAGCTAGATCGCTGACACCTGGAGATTGTTGTACTGCTATCACCTGCCACTGGAATGTATAGCAAAGTAGTAAAACGCTAAACCCTTCGGTACAGCCTCTCCTCAAACCTTCAGTACAGCCTCTCCTCAAACCTTCAGTACAGCCTCTCCTCAACCCTTCGTTACAGCCTCTCCTCAACCCTTCAGTACAGCCTCTCCTCAACCCTTCAGTACAGCCTCTCCTCAACCCTTCAGTACAGTCTCTGCTCAACCCTTCGGTACAACATCTCCTCAACCCTTCGTTACAGCCTCTCCTCAACCCTTCAGTACAGTCTCTCCTCAACCCTTCAGTACAGCCTCTCCTCAACCCTTCAGTACAGCCTCTCCTCAACCCTTCAGTACAGTCTCTGCTCAACCCTTCAGTACAGTCTCTGCTCAACCCTTCGGTACAACCTCTCCTCAACCCTTCGTTACAGCCTCTCCTCAACCCTTCAGTACAGTCTCTCCTCAACCCTTCAGTACAGCCTCTCCTCAACCCTTCAGTACAGCCTCTCCTCAACCCTTCAGTACAGTCTCTGCTCAACCCTTCGGTACAACCTCTCCTCAACCCTTCGGTACAGTCTCTGCTCAACCCTTCGGTACAGTCTCTGCTCAACCCTTCGGTACAGCCTCTCCTCAACCCTTCGGTACAGCCTCTCCTCAACCCTTCAGTACAGCCTCTCCTCAACCCTTCGGTACAGCCTCTCCTCAACCCTTCGTTACAGCCTCTCCTCAACCCTTCAGTACAGCCTCTCCTCAACCCTTCAGTACAGCCTCTCCTCAACCCTTCAGTACAGCCTCTCCTCAACCCTTCGGTACAATCTCTGTTCAACCCTTCGGTACAGCCTCTCCTCCACCCTTCGGTAGAGTCTCTGCTCAACCCTTCGGTACAGTCTCTGCTCAACCCTTCGGTACAGTCTCTGCTCAACCCTTCGGTACAGCCTCTCCTCAACCCTTCGGAACAGCCTCTCCTCAACCCTTCAGTACAGCCTCTCCTCAACACCCAATCCTCATGGTGATACCTTATTTATTTATGCGAGTCACTGGTGTCCCAAATGCACCCTATTCCTGATATAGTGCATTAACCTCATAGGGCTCTGGTCATTAGTAGAGAACTATAGAGTGAACAGCGTGCCATTTAAAACACAGCCAGAAGCTGATCAGTTCATGGCCACCACAGTGACAGTGCTATTCAGACTAAGCCTTTCCATTCCTTCACTCTGGTGGCAGCTTATTAGGGAGGGAACTGAAGCCTGTGTCATGTTTAGCAGAGCACATTGTAGTAAAACATTTTTCAACCCTACTCAACATTTCTTAGGTTTCACATAGTGAGCTGCTGCGGAAGATGGGTTAGCTTCAAAGTACACTGATGATAGCATAAACGCTGACATTCTTGTTCACTGTTAAGCCTCTTGAGAATGATTCAATCAAAATGAAAAACATTTTAATATTGCTTTTGTCGGTGGGGACCCAGTACTCTTCATAATGCTTCAAAATGGATATGCCAACCTTCATGAATTGTTAAATAAAATGTAGCTCCAAAATGTGTGTCTAATATTAATATTGCCTCTAACTTTCCAGGGCTCCAGGTATACTAGCTTTTCTTCTCACTGCAGGAGCCATTTTATATTTTTAAGGAAAGCTTTGACTTTGATCTCTCCTCTTCACTATGTAGAGCTGAACCAGTTTCTATAGGTCACACTATGTATATCTGAACCAGTTTCTATAGGTCACACTATGTATAGCTGAACCAGTCTCTATAGATCACACTATGTATAGCTGAGCCAGACTCTATTGATCACACTATGTATAGCTGAACCAGTCTCTATAGATCACACTATGTATAGCTGAGCCAGACTCTATTGATCACACTATGTAGAGCTGAGCCAGACTCTATTGATCACACTATGTAGAGCTGAGCCAGTCTCTATAGATCACACTATGTATAGCTGAACCAGTCTCTATAGATCACACTATGTAGAGCTGAGCCAGACTCTATTGATCACACTATGTATATCTGAACCAGTTTCTATAGGTCACACTATGTATAGCTGAACCAGTCTCTATAGATCACACTATGTAGAGCTGAACCAGACTCTATTGATCACACTATGTATAGCTGAGCCAGACTCTATTGATCACACTATGTATAGCTGAGCCAGTCTCTATAGATCACACTATGTAGAGCTGAGCCAGACTCTATTGATCACACTATGTATAGCTGAGCCAGACTCTATTGATCACACTATGTATAGCTGAGCCAGACTCTATTGATCACACTATGTATATCTGAACCAGTTCCTATAGGTCACACTATGTATAGCTGAACCAGTCTCTATAGATCACACTATGTATAGCTGAGCCAGTCTCTATAGATCACACTATGTATAGCTGAGCCAGTCTCTATAGATCACACTATGTATAGCTGAGCCAGACTCTATTGATCACACTATGTATAGCTGAACCAGTCTCTATAGATCACACTATGTATAGCTGAGCCAGTCTCTATTGATCACACTATGTATATCTGAACCAGTTTCTATAGATCACACTATGTATAGCTGAACCAGTCTCTATAGATCACACTATGTAGAGCTGAACCAGTCTCTATAGATCACACTATGTATAGCTGAGCCAGTCTCTATTGATCACACTATGTATAGCTGAGCCAGACTCTATTGATCACACTATGTATAGCTGAGCCAGTCTCTATTGATCACACTATGTATAGCTGAGCCAGTCTCTATAGATCACACTATGTAGAGCTGAACCAGTCTCTATAGATCACACTATGTAGAGCTGAACCAGTCTCTATAGATCACACTATGTATAGCTGAGCCAGTCTCTATTGATCACACTATGTATAGCTGAGCCAGACTCTATTGATCACACTATGTATAGCTGAGCCAGACTCTATTGATCACACTATGTATAGCTGAACCAGTCTCTATAGATCACACTATGTATAGCTGAGCCAGTCTCTATAGATCACACTATGTAGAGCTGAACCAGACTCTATTGATCACACTATGTATATCTGAACCAGACTCTATTGATCACACTATGTATAGCTGAGCCAGTCTCTATAGATCACACTATGTAGAGCTGAACCAGTCTCTATAGATCACACTATGTATAGCTGAACCAGTCTCTATAGATCACACTATGTAGAGCTGAACCAGACTCTATTGATCACACTATGTATAGCTGAACCAGTTTTTATAGGTCACACTATGTATAGCTGAACCAGTCTCTATAGATCACACTATGTATAGCTGAGCCAGTCTCTATAGATCACACTATGTAGAGCTGAGCCAGTCTCTATAGATCACACTAGGTATAGCTGAGCCAGACTCTATTGATCACACTATGTATAGCTGAACCAGTCTCTATAGATCACACTATGTAGAGCTGAGCCAGACTCTATTGATCACACTATGTATAGCTGAACCAGTTTTTATAGGTCACACTATGTATAGCTGAGCCAGTCTCTA
Organism: Oncorhynchus clarkii lewisi; assembly: GCF_045791955.1. NCBI lineage: Eukaryota > Metazoa > Chordata > Actinopteri > Salmoniformes > Salmonidae > Oncorhynchus > Oncorhynchus clarkii. The sequence goes on along the minus strand of NC_092170.1, from coordinate 47,211,429 downwards.
TAGATCACACTATGTATAGCTGAGCCAGTCTCTATAGATCACACTATGTAGAGCTGAGCCAGTCTCTATAGATCACACTATGTATAGCTGAACCAGTCTCTATAGATCACACTATGTATAGCTGAGCCAGTCTCTATAGATCACACTATGTATAGCTGAACCAGTCTCTATAGATCACACTATGTATAGCTGAACCAGTCTCTATAGATCACACTATGTAGAGCTGAACCAGTTTCTATAGATCAGACTATCTATGGTTGAACCAGTCTCTATAGATCACACTATGCATAGCTGAACCAGTCTCTATAGATCACACTATGTATAGCTGAACCAGTCTCTATAGATCACACTATGTATAGCTGAACCAGTCTCTATAGATCACACTATGTAGAGCTGAGCCAGACTCTATTGATCACACTATGTATAGCTGAACCAGTTTCTATAGGTCACACTATGTATAGCTGAACCAGTCTCTATAGATCACACTATGTATAGCTGAGCCAGTCTCTATAGATCACACTATGTAGAGCTGAGCCAGTCTCTATAGATCACACTATGTATAGCTGAACCAGTCTCTATAGATCACACTATGTATAGCTGAGCCAGTCTCTATAGATCACACTATGTATAGCTGAACCAGTCTCTATAGATCACACTATGTATAGCTGAACCAGTCTCTATAGATCACACTATGTAGAGCTGAACCAGTTTCTATAGATCACACTATCTATGGTTGAACCAGTCTCTATAGATCACACTATGCATAGCTGAACCAGTCTCTATAGATCACACTATGTATAGCTGAACCAGTCTCTATAGATCACACTATGTATAGCTGAGCCAGTCTCTATAGATCACACTATCTATGGTTGAACCAGTCTCTATAGAGCACACTATCTATGGTTGAACCAGTCTCTATAGATCACACTATGCATAGCTGAAACAGTCTCTATAGATCACACTATGTATAGCTGAACCAGTCTCCATAGATCACACTATGTATAGCTGAACCAGTCTCTATAGATCACACTATCTATGGTTGAACCAGTCTCTATAGATCACACTATGTATAGCTGAGCCAGTCTCTATAGCTGAACCAGTCTCTATAGATCACACTATGTATAGCTGAGCCAGCCTCTGTAGATCACACTATCTATGGTTGAACCAGTCTCTATAGATCACACTATGTATAGCTGAGCCAGTCTCTATAGATCACACTATCTATGGTTGAACCAATCTCTATTGTTACTGTGTGTACATTATAGTCTGGTAACTGGGTGTACAGAATAGTCTGGTAACTGTGTGTAAATAGTAGTCTGGTAACTGGGTGTACAGAATAGTCTGGTAACTGTGTGTAAATAATAGTCTGGTAACTGGGTGTACATTATAGTCTGGTAACTGTGTGTAGAGAATAGTCTGGTAACTGTGTGTAGGGAATAGTCTGGTAACTGTGTGTACAGAATAGTCTGGTAACTGTGTGTACAGAATAGTCTGGTAACTGTGTGTACAGAATAGTCTGGTAACTGTGTGTACAGAATAGTATGGTAACTGTGTGTACAGAATAGTCTGGTAACTGTGTGTACAGAATAGTATGGTAACTGTGTGTACAGAATAGTCTGGTAACTGTGTGTACAGAATAGTCTGGTACCTGTGTGTTCATTATAGTCTGGTAACTGGGTGTACAGAATAGTCTGGTAACTGTGTGTACAGAATAGTCTGGTAACTGTGTGTACATTTTAGTCTGGTAACTGTGTGTACAGAAAAGTCTGGTAACTGTGTGTACAGAATAGTCTGGTAACTGTGTGTAGAGAATAGTCTGGTAACTGTGTTGCCAGAATAGTCTGGTAACTGTGTGTACATTATAGTCTGGTAACTGTGTGTACATTATAGTCTAGTAACTGTGTGTACAGAATAGTATTGTAACTGTGTGTACATTATAGTCTGGTAACTGTGTGTACATTATAGTCTGGTAACTGTGTGTACAGAATAGTCTGGTAACTGTGTGTAAATAATATTCTGGTAACTGTGTGTAAATAATAGTCTGGTAACTGTGTGTACAGAATAGTCTGGTAACTGTGTGTACATTATAGTCTGGTAACTGTGTGTACATTATAGTCTGGTAACTGTGTGTACAGAATAGTTTTGTAACTGTGTTTACATTATAGTCTGGTAACTGTGTGTACATTATAGTCTGGTAACTGTGTGTAAAGAATAGTCTGGTAACTGTGTGTAAATAATATTCTGGTAATTGTGTGTACATCATAGTCTGGTGACTGTGTGTAAATAATAGTCTGGTAACTGTGTGTACAGAATAGTCTGGTAACTGTGTGTACATTATAGTCTGGTAACTGTGTATTCATTATAGTCTGGTAACTGTGTGTACAGAATAGTCTGGTAACTGTGTGTACATTATAGTCTGGTAACTGTGTGTACATTATAGTCTGGTAACTGTGTGTACATTATAGTCTGGTAACTGGGTGTTCATTATAGTCTAGTAACTGTGTGTACAGAATAGTCTGGTAACTGTGTGTACAGAATAGTCTGGTAACTGGGTGTACAGAATAGTCTGGTAACTGTGTGTTCATTATAGTCTGGTAACTGTGTGTACAGAATAGTCTGGTAACTGTGTGTACAGAATAGTCTGGTAACTGTGTGTACAGAATAGTCTGGTAACTGGGTGTACAGAATAGTCTGGTAACTGTGTGTTCATTATAGTCTGGTAACTGTGTGTACAGAATAGTCTGGTAACTGTGTGTACAGAATAGTCTGGTAACTGTGTGTACATTATAGTCTGGTAACTGTGTGTTCATTATAGTCTGGTAACTGTGTGTACAGAATAGTCTGGCAACTGTTTGTACAGAATAGTCTGGTAACTGTGTGTAGAGAATAGTCTGGTAACTGTGTGTACAGAATAGTCTGGTAACTGTGTGTACAGAATAGTCTGGTAACTGTGTGTACAGAATAGTCTGGTAACTGGGTGTACAGAATAGTCTGGTAACTGTGTGTTCATTATAGTCTGGTAACTGTGTGTACAGAATAGTCTGGTAACTGTGTGTACAGAATAGTCTGGTAACTGTGTGTACATTATAGTCTGGTAACTGTGTGTTCATTATAGTCTGGTAACTGTGTGTACAGAATAGTCTGGCAACTGTGTGTACAGAATAGTCTGGTAACTGTGTGTACAGAATAGTCTGGTAACTGTGTGTAGAGAATAGTCTGGTAACTGTGTGTACAAAATAGTCTGGCAACTGTGTGTACAGAATAGTCTGGTAACTGTGTGTACAGAATAGTCTGGTAACTGTGTGTAGAGAATAGTCTGGTAACTGTGTGTACAGAATAGTCTGGTAACTGTGTGTACATTATAGTCTGGTAACTGTGTGTACAGAATAGTCTGGTAACTTTGTGTACAGAATTGTCTGGTAACTGTGTGTACATTATAGTCTGGTAACTGTGTGTACATTATAGTCTGGTAACTGTGTGTACATTATAGTCTAGTAACTGTGTGTAAATAATAGTCTGGTAACTGGTTGTACATTATAGTCTGGTAACTGTGTGTACATAATAGTCTGGTAACTGTGTGTACATTATAGTCTGGTAACTGTGTGTACAGAATAGTCTTGTAACTGTGTGTACAGAATAGTCTGGTAACTGTGTGTACAGAATAGTCTGGTAACTGTGTGTACATTATAGTCTGGTAACTGTGTGTACAGAATAGTCTGGTAACTGTGTGTACAGAATAGTCTGGTAACTGTGTGTACATTATAGTCTGGTAACTGTGTGTACAGAATAGTCTTGTAACTGTGTGTACAGAATAGTCTGGTAACTGTGTGTACAGAATAGTCTGGTAACTGTGTGTACATTATAGTCTGGTAACTGTGTGTACAGAATAGTCTGGCAACTGTAAATGCTGTATGTTGCAGATCTGGGGTCCTTCAGTGGGAGGACGAGAGGAGGCGTGTCTGTAAGGGAAGGACAAGGAGTGGTGCTCATGTGTACTCCACCCCCTCATTCACCAGGTAAGACCCTGAACCCTGACCCCTAACCCCTAACCCTTCTCATGTATACTCCACCCCCTCTTTCACAAGGTAACACCCTGACTGACCCCTAACCCCCAACCCTTCTCATGTATACTCCACCCCCTCTTTCACAAGGTAAGACCCTGACTCCTAACCCCTAACCCTTCTCATGTATACTCCACCCCCTCATTCACCAGGTAAGACCCTGACTGACCCCTAACCCCCAACCCTTCTCATGTATACTCCACCCCCTCATTCACCAGGTAAGACCCTGACCCCTAACCCCTAACCCTTCTCATGTATACTCCACCCCCTCTTTCACAATGTATGACCCTGACCCCTAACCCCCAACCCTTCTCATGTATATTCCACCCCCTCTTTCACCATGTATGATTATTTCGGCTTAGCATCCCAAACAGGCAGATGATGCAGGTGCATGTGTATTGTTACAAAATATCTTCATCATCACATAATGCTTTAATCAGCCATATACCGATGTAGGATCTTCATTTGAGCCAGTTTGGTACAATAGGAAAATAATCCTGCAGAAACAGGAAAGGTGAATGATCATGTGGATTATAATTAATCAACATTTTTTTAAGGGTTGATCCATTTTTTGTTAGGAAAAATCATACACTACAAGTTTGCATTTCCTGCTTTACATTAAATTCCCAGCAACACAATAGAGATCAAATTAAGATATTTTGTCTGTTTATGGACAGCCAGGTCACTCCCTCTTTCTCTCCACTCCTTTTCCTCTCCCTCTTCCTCTCCCTCTCCTACTCCCTCTCCTGTTCCTCTCCTCTTCCTCTCCTCTCATTTTCCTCTTCCCTTCCTCTCCACCCCTCTTCCTCTCATCTCCCTCATCCTCTACTCTACTCTCCGCTCCCTCTCCTCTCCTCTCCTCTCCTCTCCTCTCCTCTCCTTTCCACATCTTCCTCTTCCTCTCTTCTCCTCTCACTCTTCCTCTTCCTCTGCTCTCCTGTCCTCTTCCTCTTCCTCTGCTCTCCTCTCCCTCTTCCTCTTCCTCTCCTCTCCTCTTACTCTCCCTCTTCCTCTCTTCTCCTCCTCTCCTCTTCCTCTTCGGCTTCCTCTTCTCTTCCTCTTCCTCTCCTATCATTCTTCATCTCCCTCTTCCTCTCCTCTCCCTCTTCTCTTCCTCTCCTCTATTTTCCTCTTCTCTTCATCTCCTCTCTTCTCCCTATTCCTCACCTTTTCCTTTCCTCTCCCTTTTCCTCTCTTCTCCCTCTTCATCTCCTCTCCCTCTCCCTCTCCCTCTTCCTCTCCACTTATCTTCCTCCGCTCTTCCTTTCCCATCCTTTCCTGTCTGTTCCTCTTCTCTTCCTCTATTCTTCCTTTCCTCTCCTCTCCTTTTCCTCCTCCAGTAGCAGTGTGTGGGGAAAATCACTGGGGAAGCTAAGCCAGGGAAAAAAAGCCATATTATAACCAGTTAGTTCATATGCCTTGACACAGTGATATATAGGCCTAAATGCAGACAGTAAGAAAACACGGTTACAGAATAAATTCAACCACGCCTTTATTTCGTCATAAAACCGGAGAGCAACATCTGTCTGGTGGAGTCCACAAAGCATTTTGTATGTAACAAACAGTTACATGACCTACAGCATGGTCAAGCAAGTTAATGTTTCCATTTTTTTTTTACTAAACAACTATTGATTTAGAACTGTAAGTCAAAAAGAAAATAGGAGCTCCCAGCACCATTTCAACTTCAACATTTCAACATCATCAAATCACTTATGCTTAGTTGAATAGAGTGACAACTTAAATATACCAAAAATGATTTAGTCAAATCAAATGGTGTGGATGTCCAAGGGACTGATTTATGTGTGTGTCTGTGAGTGCAAGTAGAAAACAAAATGTTGACACCGTACTTATAGAGAAATGCCAAATCCATCCTCCTAACTTTCATGATGGTCTATGACTCTGTCATACACTTTTAGTGTTAGTTTTAACAAGTAATATTTAACAGATTACACAACATATACAAAATACACACAAATATAAGTAGGAATGAATTAACACTATATACAGTGGCAAGAAAAAGTATGTTAGCCCCTTGGAATTACCTGGATTTCTGCATAAATTGGTCATAAAATTTGATCAAAGTCAAAACAATAGACAAACACAGTGTTCTTAAACTAATAACACACAAAGTATTATATGTTTCTTGTCTATATTGAATACATAATTTAAACATTCACAGTGTAGGCTGAAAAAAGTATGTGAACCCCCAGGCTAACGACTTCTCCAAAACAGATCTCAGAAGAACTCAGATTTAGAATGGATGACTTGCATAAATATGGAAAGGCTTACAAAAGTATATCTAAATGCCATGATGTCCATCAGTCCACAGTAAGACAAATGGTCTATACAGTGAGGGAAAAAAGTATTTGAACCCCTGCTGATTTTTGCCCACTGACAAAGAAATGATCAGTCTATAATTGTAATGGTAGGTTTATTTTAACAGTGAGAGACAGAACAACAACAACAAAATCCAGATAAAACGCATGTCAAAAATGTTATGAATTGATTTGCATTTTAATGAGGGAAATAAGTATTTGACCCCCTCTCAATCAAAGATTTCTGGCTCCCATGTGTCTTTTATACAGGTAACGAGCTGAGATTAGGGGGAAGCACGCTCTTAAAGGGAGTGCTTCTAATCTCAGTTTGTTACCATGTATAAAAGACACCAGTCCACAGAAGCAATCAATCAATCTGATTCCAAACTCTCCACCATAGCAAAGACCTAAGAGCTCTCCAAGGATGTCAGGGACAAGATTGTAGACCTACACAAGGCTGGAATGGGCTACAAGACCATCGCCAAGCAGCTTGGTGAGAAAGTGACAACAGTTGGTGCAATTATTCGCAAATGGAAGAAACACAAAATAACTGTCAATCTCCCTCGACCTGGGGCTCCATGCAAGATCTCACCTCGTGGAGTTGCAATGATCATGCGAACGGTGAGGAATCAGCCTAGAACTACACGGGAGGATCTTGTCAATGATCTCAAGGCAGCTGGGATCCTAGTCACCAAGAAAACAATTGGTAACACACTACGCCGTGAAGGACTGAAATCCTGCAGCGCCCGCAAGGTCCCCCTGCTCAAGAAAGCACATATACATGCCCGTCTGAAGTTTGCCAATGAACATCTGAATGATTCAGAGGACAACTGGGTGAAAGTGTTGTGGTCAGATGAGACCAAAATGGAGCTCTTTGACATCAACTCAACTCGCCGTGTTTGGAGGAGGAGGAATGCTGCCTATGACCCCAGAAAACCATACCCATCGCCAAACATGGAGGTGGATAAATTATGCTTTGGGTGTATTTTTCTGCTAAGGGGACAGGACAACTTCACCGCATCAAAGGGACAATGGACGGGGCCATGTACGGTCAAATCAAGGCATTGATAATGGGTCGTGGATGGGTATTCCAGCATGACAATGACTCAAAACACACGGCCAAGTCAACAAAGGAGTGGCTCAACAAGAAGCACATTAAGGTCCCGGAGTGGCCTAGCCAGTCTCCAGACCTTAATCCCATAGAAAATCTGTGGAGGGAGCTGAAGATTCGAGTTGCCAAATGTCAGCCTTGAAACCTTAATGACTTAGGGAGAAGATCTGCAAAGAGGAGTGGGACAAAATCCCTCCTGAGATGTGTGCAAACCTGGTGGCCAACTACAAGAAACGTCTGACCTCTGTGATTGCCAACAAGGGTTTTGCCACCAAGTACTAAGTCATGTTTTGCAGAGGGGTCAAATACGTATTTCCCTCATTAAATACAAATCAATTTATAACATTTTGACATGCATTTATCTGGATTTTTTGTTGTTATTCTGTCTATCACTGTTCAAATAAACCTACCATTAAAATTATAGACTGATACTTTCTTTGTCAGTGGGCAACCGTACAAAATCATCAAACATTACTGTCTGAATTTTGCAAAAGAGCACCTGAATGTTCCACAGAGCTACTGGCAAAATATTCTGTGGACAAATGAAACAAAAGTTGAGTTGTTTGGAAGGAACACACAACACTGTGTGGAGAAAAAAAGGCACATCACACCAACATCTAAACCTCATCCCAACTGTAAAGTATGGTGGAGGGAGCATCATGGTTTGGGGCTGTTTGCTGCCTCAGGGCCTGGACAGCTTGTGATCATCAACGGAAAAAATGACTTCCCAACTTTATCAAGACATTTTGCAGGAGAATGTAAGGCTATCTGTCCGCCAATTGAAGCTTAACAGAAGTTGGGTGATGCAACAGGACAACGACCCAAAACACAGAAGTAAATCAACAACAGAATGGCTTCAACAGAAGAAAATACGCCTTCTGGAGTGGCCCAGTTCTGACATCAACCCGATTTGAGATGCTGTGGCATGACCTCAAGAAATCTGTTAACACCAGACATCCCAAGAATAGTCTTGAACTGAAACAGTTTTGGAAAGAGGTATGGTCCAAAATTCCTCTGGACTGTTGTGCAGGTCTGATCCGCAACTACATAAAAAGTTTGGTTGAGGTTATTGCTGCCAAAGGAGGGTCAACCAGTTATTGGATCCTCCGGTTCACAAACTTTTCCCACCCTGGACTGTGAATGTTTACACGGTGTGTTCAATAAAGACATGAAAAAGTATAATTGTTTGTGTTTTTAGTTTAAGCGGACTGTGTTATTTTATTGTTGTGACTTAAATGAAGATCAGATCAAACTGAATGACCAATTTATGCAGAAATTCAGGTAATTCCAAAGGGTTCACATAATATTTATTGAACTGTACATACGAGCGATGTCAGAGCGGAACGGACTAAGATACAGTAGCAAAGTATAGAACACAGTATATACATATGAGATGAGTAATGCCAGATATGTAAACATTATTAAAGTGACTAGTGTTCCATTCCTTAAAGTAGCCAGTGATTTCTAGTCTATGCATATAGGCAGCAGCCTCTAATGTGCTAGTGATGGATGTTTAACAGTCTGACGGCCTTGAGATAGAACCTGTCATTCAGTCTCTTGGTCCCAGCTTTGATGTACCTTTACTGACCTCGCCTTCTGGATGATAGCGGTGTGAACAGGCCGTGTCTTGGGTGGTTGATGTCCTTGATGATCTAAAGTAACTGCAAATGTGATTATGCACGTAATGTTTTATTATAATAGTGCATTTTTATGGTGAAAATGATCTTCCCCAAATTTGAAACTCACGCACCGCCTGTGTATGCCAGTTACTTTTCATCTATGCATTTAAATAGCGAATGGAGGACGCTTTTGCCATGGTTCATTTTAATGCCAGCCTGGTAGGCTAAACTCCTGTTGTAAAGAAAAGCAATGTGCTTAATATTAAGAAAGTTGAGAAATAAATATAGAAGGCCTAACCTATAGAACGCTGATGGGATTCTCCTCTTTTTAATAGAGGCCATCACTCTGTTTTCTTGTGCAATTGCATAGCCTATAGAAATGTTGCTCAAACATGAGCTCATGGGCTCTTATGAAGTGTTTGATTTGATTTTCGGTTACATTTGCATTGATGTCAGTAATTAGTGGGACAATAGAGTTCTGAGTACCAGACAGTTAGCCTTTTGGTAAGCTACTAATTACCATCAGCAGCATCAGAGATTGGAGAAGCCTGATTACAGTGACTAAACAGTCATGTGGAATTTGACTGTGGTCATGACTCGTGACCGCTGGTGTGGCAGTAATACGGTCACCATAACAACCCTAAACTCAACGTTGATTGGCTATTATTCTCATTTTATTTTTTTATCAAGGGATGCCAAATGCTCGCTGGCTTCCCTTGCATTCCATGCTACAGCGGAAAAAATGTCATAATATGTTTGATCAGACAACATCAGATAGATGGGCTATACTTAAAGAGAGAGAGGTGCGCTGTTTTGCTCAGATGCTTTCTCCAGTGGGATACATTCAGCCTCTTGTGAATTGAAGGAAAATTATGAAACACAGAGAGATGAAAGATCGTTTATTTTATGTTTTTTTATTTTATTTTTGGAACCCATGAATACACACCACTGCTCTCCTCTCCCATCCTCTCTTCTCCTCAAGTCTCTCTTTCCTCTTTTCTCCTCCCCCTCCCCTCCTCCATGCCTTTATACCTCCATGCCAGAATGCATGTCATGGTGGAAAGGGGAGAAATCAGCCACTGCACAGATGTTCACTGAGAGAAAAAAATATTGAAAACAGTTCAAACACAGTATGATGAATAAGTCAACGTCTAGGTCTATAGAGCTAAAGACTTCTTCTTGATGCCTCTGAGTGTTCAGCAGGACTTCTCCTTCATGGCTCTGAGTGTTCAGCAGGACTTCTCCTTCATGGCTCTGAGTGTTCAGCAGGACTTCTCCTTCATGGCTCTGAGTGTTCAGCAGTACTTCTCCTTGATGGCTCTGAGTGTTCAGCAGGACTTCTCCTTCTTGGCTCTGAGTGTTCAGCAGGACTTCTCCTTCATGGCTCTGAGTGGTCAGCGGGCCCTCTCCTTCATGGCTCTGAGTGTTCAGCAGGACTTCTCCTTCATGGCTTTGAGTGTTCAGCAGGACTTCTCCTTCATGGCTCTGAGTGTTCAGCAGGACTTCTCCTTCATGGCTCTGAGTGTTCAGCAGGACTTCTCCTTCATGGCTCTGAGTGTTTAGCAGGACTTCTCCTTGATGGCTCTGAGTGTACAGCAGGACCTCTCCTTCATGGCTCTGAGTGTTCAGCAGGACTTCTCCTTCATGGCTCTGAGTGTTCAGCAGGACTTCTCCTTCATGGCTCTGAGTGTTCAGCAGGACTGCTCCTTGATGGCTCTGAGTGTTCAGCAGGACTTCTCCTTGATGGCTCTGAGTGTTCAGCAGGACTTCTCCTTGATGGCTCTGAGTGTTCAGCGGGACTTCTCCTTCATGGCTCTGAGTGTTCATCAGAACTTCTCCTTCATGGTTCTGAGTGTTCAGCAGGACCTCTCTTTCATGGCTCTGAGTGTTCAGCAGAACTTCTCCTTTATTGTTCAGCTTTGAGTGTTCAGCAGGACTTCTCCTTCATGGCTCTGAGTGTTCAGCAGAACCTCTCCTTCATGGCTCTGATTGTTCAGCAGGACTTCTCCTTCATGGCTCTGAGTGTTCAGCAGCACTCTCCTTGATGATTGTTCAGCAGGTATCATATGTTTTCCACTTCAGTTTGTTGTCCAATGTATATGTATATGTATATATATATACCTGTGCTAAACAATGCTTTGGCCTGCCAGGTTGTGAAATGAGATCAGCTAAATTATTTTCTATTATGTCATGTCCGTTAGAGCCTATTTACTCACTCAGAAAAGGGGTGTGTTCCAAATGGCATCATATTCCCTTCATAGTGTGTGACTTTTGACTATGGCCCATAAGGCTCTTTTCAAAAGTAGTGTACTACTGTATATAGGGAATATGGTGCCATTTGAAACACAGAACATGAGTCTAAAAATGGAGTAGGATTGTCGGAATGGCAAACAGGTATGAGTGCTTCTACATCTGCATTGCTTGCTGTTTGGGGTTTCAGCCTGTGTTTCTGCTGTTTAAGGTTTTAGGCTGTGTTTCTGCTGTTTGTGGTTTTAGGCTGTGTTTCTGCTGTTTGGGGTTTTAGCCTGTGTTTCTGCTGTTTGGGGTTTTAGCCTGTGTTTCTGCTGTTTGGGGTTTTAGGCTGTGTTTCTGCTGTTTGGGGTTTTAGCCTGTGTTTCTGCTGTTTGGGGTTTTAGGCTGTGTTTCTTCTGTTTGGGGTTTTAGGCTGGGTTTCTGCTGTTTAGGTTTTATGCTGGGTTTCAGCTGTTTGGGGTTTTAGGCTGGGTTTCTGCTGTTTGGGGTTTTAGGCTGGGTTTCTGCTGTTTAGGTTTTAGGCTGTGTTTCTGCTGTTTGGGGTTTTAGGCTGGGTTTCTGCTGTTTGGGGTTTTAGCCTGTGTTTCTGCTGTTTGGGGTTTTAGGCTGTGTTTCTGCTGTTTGGGGTTTTAGGCTGGGTTTCAGCTGTTTGGGGTTTTAGGCTGTGTTTCTGCTGTTTGGGGTTTTAGCCTGTGTTTCTGCTGTTTGTGGTTTTAGGCTGTGTTTCTGCTGTTTGGGGTTTTAGGCTGGGTTTCTGCTGTTTGGGGTTTTAGCCTGTGTTTCTGCTGTTTGGGGTTTTAGGCTGGGTTTCTGCTGTTTGGGGTTTTAGCCTGTGTTTCTGCTGTTTGTGGTTTTGGGCTGTGTTTCTGCTGTTTGGGGTTTTAGCCTGTGTTTATGCTGTTTGTGGTTTTAGGCTGTGTTTCTGCTGTTTGGGGTTTTAGGCTGGGTTTCAGCTGTTTGGGGTTTTAGGCTGGGTTTCAGCTGTTTGGGGTTTTAGCCTGGGTTTCTGCTGTTTGGGGTTTTAGGCTGGGTTTCTGCTGTTTGCAGTTTTAGGCTGTGTTTCTGCTGTTTGGGATTTTAGGCTGGGTTTCTGCTGTTTGGGGTTTTAGGCTGGGTTTCTGCTGTTGGCGGTTTTAGGCTGGGTTTCTGCTGTTTTGGGTTTTAGGCTGGGTTTCTGCTATTTAGGTTTTAGGCTGTGTTTCTGCTGTTTGGGGTTTTAGGCTGGGTTTCTGCTGTTTGGGGTTTTAGGCTGGGTTTCTGCTGTTTGGGGTTTTAGGCTGTGTTTCTGCTGTTTGGGGTTTTAGCCTGTGTTTCAGCTGTTTGGGGTTTTAGGCTGTGTTTCTGCTGTTTGGGGTTTTAGGCTGTGTTTCTGCTGTTTGGGGTTTTAGGCTGGGTTTCTGCTGTTTGGGGTTTTAGGCTGGGTTTCTGCTGTTGGCGGTTTTAGGCTGGGTTTCTGCTGTTTTGGGTTTTAGGCTGGGTTTCTGCTATTTAGGTTTTAGGCTGTGTTTCTGCTGTTTGGGGTTTTAGGCTGGGTTTCTGCTGTTTGGGGTTTTAGGCTGGGTTTCTGCTGTTTGGGGTTTTAGGCTGTGTTTCTGCTGTTTGGGGTTTTAGCCTGTGTTTCAGCTGTTTGGGGTTTTAGGCTGTGTTTCTGCTGTTTGGGGTTTTAGGCTGTGTTTCTGCTGTTTGGGGTTTTAGGCTGTGTTTCTGCTGTTTGGGGTTTTAGGCTGTGTTTCTGCTGTTTGGGGTTTTAGGCTGTGTTTCTGCTGTTTGGGGGTTTAGGCTGTGTTTCTGCTGTTTGGGGTTTTAGGCTGTGTTTCTGCTGTTTGGGGTTTTAGGCTGTGTTTCTGCTGTTTGGGGTTTTAGGCTGTGTTTCTGCTGTTTGGGGTTTTAGCCTGTGTTTCTGCTGTTTGGGGTTTTAGGCTGGGTTTCTGCTGTTTGGGGTTTTAGGCTGGGTTTCTGCTGTTGGGGGTATTAGGCTGGGTTTCTGCTGTTTTGGGTTTTAGGCTGGGTTTCAGCTGTTTAGGTTTTAGGCTCGGTTTCTGCTGTTTGCGGTTTTAGGCTGTGTTTCTGCTGTTTGGGGTTTTAGGCTGGGTTTGTGCTGTTTGCGGTTTTAGGCTGTGTTTCTGCTGTTTGGGGTTTTAGGCTGTGTTTCAGCTGTTTGGGGTTTTAGGCTGTGTTTCTGCTGTTTGGGGTTTTAGGCTGTGTTTCTGCTGTTTGGGGTTTTAGGCTGTGTTTCTGCTGTTTGGGGTTTTAGGCTGTGTTTCTGCTGTTTGGGGTTTTAGCCTGTGTTTCTGCTGTTTGGGGTTTTAGGCTGGGTTTCTGCTGTTTGGGGTTTTAGGCTGGGTTTCTGCTGTTGGGGGTATTAGGCTGGGTTTCTGCTGTTTTGGGTTTTAGGCTGGGTTTCAGCTGTTTAGGTTTTAGGCTCGGTTTCTGCTGTTTGCGGTTTTAGGCTGTGTTTCTGCTGTTTGGGGTTTTAGGCTGGGTTTGTGCTGTTTGCGGTTTTAGGCTGTGTTTCTGCTGTTTGGGGTTTTAGGCTGTGTTTCAGCTGTTTGGGGTTTTAGGCTGTGTTTCTGCTGTTTGGGGTTTTAGCCTGTGTTTCTGCTGTTTGTGGTTTTGGGCTGTGTTTCAGCTGTTTGGGGTTTTAGGCTGGGTTTCAGCTGTTTGGGGTTTTAGGCTGGGTTTCAGCTGTTTGGGGTTTTAGCCTGGGTTTCTGCTGTTTGGGGTTTTAGGCTGGGTTTCTGCTGTTTGCGGTTTTAGGCTGTGTTTCTGCTGTTTGGGGTTTTAGGCTGGGTTTCTGCTGTTTGGCGTTTTAGGCTGGGTTTCAGCTCTTTGGGGTTTTAGGCTGTGTTTCTGCTGTTTGGGGTTTTAGGCTGGGTTTCTGCTCTTTGGGGTTTTAGGCTGGGTTTCTGCTGTTTAGGTTTTCGGTTGGATTTCCTTATAGCAATTTGTGACATTGGCTGATGTAAAAAGCGCTTTATAAATACATTTGCTTGATTGATTGATTGGTACAGAGAATGTAGCAGGAATCGTTTGATTGACTCGATCAATATGGTATACATTGAATAAATGAATACTTAGCATTTCATGTCAAGTTGACTACATAACACTGGGCATGTATGTCAAGTTATCACAACGGAGGTTTGATCCTGTGGATACTGCATAGCCTTGTGAAGGTTGAGGATGGACTGACGTAGTCATGAATAGTATCCATTTCATATTTGCAATCTTGTTTAAAGGGGCAATATGTGTGTACATGTATATCTTTTTTGGTATATATTAATAATATATAGTCATAGATTCTGGAAGAATATAACTATTAAACGACTAACTAGTACCCCATCATAACTTAAACTATAAACTTGTTTTATAAGCTTGTTTTTTGTAAACCATCTAATTGTAAAAAAAAAAAAAAAAACTGTATAGCCTCAAAACATGTTTTTAACTATAATGTTGATATCATGGATGGTCAGTCCTTGCATCCGTAGCTCTGTCTATGAATTTGAGAGTGGTTACATTTCTCCATCCCTCAGAAATGTGCCAAAACAGTGGTGGGATGGTAACTTTGTTGTTGTTTGAAATGCAGTTTGCCCCTTTTAAATGTTTGGGAGTTTAATGAGTAATACTATTTAGAGGTGTTATGAAAGTGAGGATAATTATACACTTTATAAAGGGAAAATTAAGCAAATGTAGAGGTTGATTTATATTTCGTTATTTGGATTGTGTTGGAGGATTAAAAGCTATTAACACGTGGAGATGACAGGGAAATTAGAACAGTGAGGTAATTGAAAATAATTTGGATGCAGTGGAATGTGAAAAAAGGTTATTATTTTCAATTTTATGGCTTTGGCTCTGTATGGGGAGTTGTTCTGTTTTGTTTTTGATCAACGAGAAGATGCTTCTGTGAAGTTATTAACTACTAGATAACCTTTGTGTATATTAGTTGCAGCAGTTTGCTTCAGTTGTGCCAATCAGTCCTTTGCTTGTACTTAATTGGAAATGTATTCCTTATAATTCAACATTCAAGTGAATTTAGTGATTTGTTTTCATCTGAACATTGCATCAAAAATGAATCCATCTTGGATATATCACACAATAACACTAGTGAATACACATTGGATCTTTCACCCCATTAGTTAACTGGAAATCTTTTCCAGGAATGTTCAAGCCTAAACACACTAATGTAATCTACAGCTATTTGTTCTGTCTATAGAATCACATACATTGTATTGGATAACAGACATTCTATAGAATCACAGACATTCTATAGAATAACAGACATTCTATTGGATAACAGACATTATATTGGATAACATACATTCTATTGGATAACATACAATACATTCTATAGAATAACATACATTCTATAGAATAACATACATTCTATTGGATAACATACATTCTATTGGATAACATACAATACATTCTATAGAATAACAGACATTCTATAGAATAACAGACATGCTTTGCCTTGGAGGAGTCACAGCTTCATTAACACAACAGTTATTGGTGACGCATTTAAAGAGTTGCATTGTGAATCCCAAATGGCACCCTATTCCCAATACAGTGCACTACTTATGCCCAAATCGCTAATGGCACCATATAGGCCCTGGTCTAAAGTAGTGCACTATAAAAGGAATAGGGTGCCATTTGGGATGTACACCTACAGTTTCTTCAGTGGTGTATCAGTCTGGCTCACACAACCTGAAGTATGTACACATTTTAAACACTGAAATCAATGGGCTATGAAATTCATGCAAAAATTATATTGTAGATGAATCGGTGATGAACAAATGATTGTGTCCGTGCAGATGACAGTCTTTATCTGTCCTATGATGGACACACACACACACACACACACACACACACACACACACACACACACACACACACACACACACACACACACACACACACACACACACACACACACACACACACAAGGATAGAAACACATAGTTTTGTTTCATGCCAGCTTGGGAATTTGCTATAGTACACACTGTGTGTGCGTGTGTGTGTGTGTTTCTAACTCATCTTGTGTGTGTGTGTCTAGCTCATCTTGTCCTCTCTTCCCTAGAGATTATCTACACCTGGGTTTTCAACGAGTTCCCGTCATTTGTTGCCGAGGACAGCCGGCGGTTTATCTCACAGGTAACGGGCAACCTGTATGTCTCCAAGGTGCAGCCTAGCGACGTGGGCAGCTACATCTGTCTGGTGAAGAACACGGTGACCAACGCCAGGGTCCTCAGCCCGCCCACTCCACTCACACTCAGAACAGATGGTGAGACTCATACCATTCACACCCATGTTGTGACTCTCATTAATGTGATGACTGTTATTTATCGAATAATTACCTACTATGTTTAATTGTTACCCGATTAAATAATGTAGCAATTATCTCATTAGGAATTTGGGGCACCATGGGAGAAGTTGTTTAACGAGTTACAGTCTCCCGAATTAACTCATGAATTTACACTACTGTTCAAAAGTTTGGGGTCACTTGTAAATGTCCTTGTTTTTGAACGAAAATCACATTTTTGTCCATTAAAATAACATCAAATTGATCAGAAATACAGTGTAGACATTGTTAATATTGTGAATGACTGGTGTAGCTGGAAACTGCATATTATTTTTAATGGAATATCTACATAGGTGTACAGAGGCCCATTATCAGTAACCATCAAACCTGTGTTCCAATGGCAAGTTGTGTTAGTTAACCTAAGTTTATAATTTTAAAAGGCTAATTGATCATTAGCAAACCCTTTTGCAATTATGTTTTCACAGCTGAAAACTGTTTGTCTGATTAAAGAAGCAATACAACTGGCCTTCTTTAGACTAGTTGAGTATCTGGAGCATTTACAATTGTGGGTTGGATTACAGCCTCAAAATGGCCAGAAACAAAGGACTTTGTTCTGAAACTCGTCAGTCTATTCTTGTTCTGAGAAATGAAGGCTATTCCATGCGAGAAATTGGCAAGAAATTGAGGATCTCGTACAACGCTTTGTACTACTCCCTTAACAGAACAGCGCATACGGGCTCTAACAAGAAAGGTAAGAGGAGTGGGAGGACCTGGTGCACAACTGAACAAACGATCAAGTACATTAGAGTGTCTAGTTTGAGAAACAGACGCATCACAAGTCCCCAACTGGCTGCTTCATTAAATAGTACCCACAAAACACCAGTCTCCACGTCAACATTGAAGAGGCGACTCCGGGATGCTTGGCCCTTCTTCTTCAGATGGCTTTTTCCTTAGTTCTCTGGTCTAAGTCTCTGATTGTCCACAAGAAGTCACAATGTCCTTCTTAGTTGTCTGTTTACTTGGACTCGTTCTGGAAGAGTGGTCTCCTGAAGACGGCTAGTCATCCGTGTTGATGATCCCCAGAGTGGTGATGAGAGCAATGTAGGCGACGATGATTCGGAGAGAATAACCGGATGGTCCTACTTAAATTCACCTTCTAAGATACCGTACTTAGAACTGCTACTCAACCGTAACAATGATTGTTAGAGGTTCCTTTGTCGTCTTCAACCCTGTGTTGATTCTCAGGGTCATGGCTAATGTGGACCTAGCTGCAGCTTGTGGTCCGTTTAGTCTGATATGTTCATTCTTAACTCAATCTTTTATACCCTCGGGTATATACCCTCGGGTAAGAAAGGGGGTGTTTTCGTCATGCTGACACACTCCCTTTGCTCCCTGGGCACTGGGTTACGAGGCAAAGTATCTTAATTACAATGATCTCATTAGAGATCTAAAATCACAATCCTATCATCACAAAAACATTATCTTTTTCCTTTATATTTTCTATACAACGTATAGGATGTAAACCTGATATACACCGTGCAAAAGCTCTTCAAGTTACAATGTTTTCATTAAAAAGTCTTTATACGAGTTTTAATGAGATCACAAAATACAAATGAACTTTTCATATTCCATCTCTCATTTTTCCCAAAATTCGGATGTTGAAATGTATTGTCCCAGTGTTCATTGTTTGATGTTGAAGTTTTGGGCGTTGAAGTTTTGCGCAGCAAAATGGACCATCCTCCCTACTCCCCATGAACCCTCCTCCCCTCTCTCCCTGGACCCTCCTCACCCCTCTCCCTGGACCCTCCTCACCCCTCTCCCTGGACCCTCCTTCCCCCTCTCCCTGGACCCTCCTCCCCTCTCTCCCTGGACCCTCCTCACCCCTCTCCCTGGACCCTCCTCACCCCTCTCCCTGGACCCTCCTCCCCTCTCTCCCTGGACCCTCCTCACCCCTCTCTCTGGACCCTCCTCACCCCTCTCCCTGGACCCTCCTCCCCTTTCTCCCTGGACCCTCCTCATCCCTCTCCCTGGACCCTCCTCACCCGTCTCTCTGGACCGTCCTCACCCCTCTCCCTGGACCCTCCTCACCCCTCTCTCTGGACTGTCCTCACCCCTCTCCCTGGACCCTCCTCACCCCTCTCCCTGGACCCTCCTCACCCCTCTCCCTGGACCCTCCTCACCCGTCTCCCTGGACCCTCCTCACCCGTCTCCCTGGACCCTCCTCACCCCTCTCCCTGGACCCTCCTCACCCCTCTCCCTGGACCCTCCTCACCCCTCTCCCTGGACCCTCCTCACCCCTCTCCCTGGACCCTCCTCACCCCTCTCCCTGGACCGTCCTCACCCCTCTCCCTGGACCCTCCTCACCCCTCTCCCTGGACCCTCCTCACCCGTCTCCCTGGACCCTCCTCACCCGTCTCCCTGGGAGAAGTTGAGGGAGAAGTTGTTGTTCTGGCACCACATGGCCAGGTCTCTGACCTCCTCCCTATAGTCTGTCTCATTGTTGTCGGTGATCAGGCCTACCACTGTTGTGTCATCGGCAAATGTAATGACGGTGTTGGAGTCGTACCGGGCCGTGCAGTCATGAGTGAACAGGGAGTACAGGAGGGGACTGAGTATGCACACCTGAGGGGCCCCTGTGTTGAGGATCAGCGTGGCGGATGTGTTGTTACCTACCTTTACCACCTGGGGGCGGCCCATTAGGAAGGATCCAGTTGCAAAGGGAGGTGTTTAGTATCAGAGTCCTTAGCCTATTGATGAGCTTTTAGGGCACTGTGATGTTGAACGCTGAGCTATAGTCAATGAATAGCATTCTCACTAGGGGTGTTCCTTTTGTCCAGGTGTGAAAGGGCAGTGTGGAGTGCAAAAGACATTGCATAATCTGTGGATCTGTTGGGGCAGTATGCCAATTGGAGTGGGTCTAGGGTTTCTGGGAGGATGGTGTTGATGTGAGCCATGACCAGCCTTTCAAAGCACGGCTACAGATGTGAGTTCTATGGGTTGGTTGTAATTTAGGCATCTTACCTTAGTGTTCTTGGGCACAGGGACTATGGTCCCTGTGCCCATAGTCTCAGACAGGGACAGGTTGAAAATGTCAGTGTCTTCACTTGCCAGTTGGTCAGCGCATCCTCGCAGGATAGGTCCTGGTTATCCGTCTGGCCAACCGGCCTTGTGAATGTTGACATGTTTAAAGGTCTTACTCACATTAGCTACGGAGAGTGTGATCCCACTCTGATGCTGATGCTCTCATGCATGTTTCAGTGTTATTTGCCTTGCAGCGAGCATAGAAGTAGTTTAGCTCATCTGGTAGGTTTGTGTCACTGGGCAGCTCTCGGCTGTGATTCCCTTTGTAGTCTGTAATGGTTTGCAAGCCCTGCCACATCCGACGAGCGTCAGATCCGATATAGTTCGATTAGATCTTAGTCCTGTATTGATGCCTTGCCTGTTTGATGGTCCGTCGGAGGGTATAGGGATTTCTTAAAAGCTTCCAGGTTAGAGTCCTGCTTCTTGAAAGCGGCAGCTCTACTCTTTGGCTCAGTGTGGATGCTGCCTGTAATCCAAGGCTTCTGGTTGGGGTATGCACGCACAGTCACTGTGGGGACGATGTCATTGATGCACTTATTGATGAAGCCAATGACTGATGTGGTGTACTCCCCAGAACGTATTCCAGTCTGTGCTAGCAAAACAGTCATGTAGCTTAACATCTGCTTCCTCTGAAAACGTTTTAATTGACTGAGTCACTGGTGCTTCCTGCTTTAATTTTTGCTTGTAAGCAGGAATCATGAGGATAGAATTATGGTCAGATTTGTCAAATGGAGGGTGAGGGAGAGATTTGTACGCGGTACTGTGTGGAGTAAAGGTGGTCCAGAGTTCCTTTTCCTCTGGAATCACATTTACCATGCTGATAAACATTTAGTAAAGCGGATGTAAGTTTCCCTGCATTAAACGAGCCCTATGGACTACAGCTTTAGACAAACATATTATTTCCATCAGCCCTATAGAATACAGCTTTAGACAAACACATTCCTTCCATCAGCCCTATAGAATACAGCTTTCGACAGACACATTCCTCCAATCAGCCCTATAGAATACAGCTTGAGACAGACACATTCCACCCATCAGCCCTATAGACTACAGCTTGAGACAGACACATTCCTCCCATCAGCCCTATAGACTACAGCTTGAGACAGACACATGACTCCCATCAGCCCTATAGACTACAGCTTGAGACAGACACATTCCTTCCATCAGCCCTATAGACTACAGCTTGAGACAGACACATGACTCCCGTCAGCCCTATGACAGATTTACTGTCATAGTGATGTGATTCCCAGGTGGAAACCTAGGTCTCACATCTTTAGACAGACACAATACTCCCATCAGCCCCAGACAACTCTTTAACTTTACCCAGTTTGAAGTGACACTACCAAGTGTTTGGTTTCACACACTGCACCCTTCTCAGCCCTGACATTTCCAGAACATGAACCATGTGTTTGTGTGAGTGCTATGTATGGATCAATAGTGTTGTTAGACTGTAACCTTTATCATGCCCTTATATAAACCAGGTGTGATTTAATGATGGACCCTAGGGAAAGCTTTGAAACTGAAAGATTTCAGATTGATTTCCTTCACCTCTAAACTATTTCATTCATTTTAACATTGACTTCATCCTCTCAATGAAAGAGCAGGTCTTCTCTCTCCCTGTCATAATGACGTCATCATGACGTGATTCCCAGGTGGAAACCTAATGGCAGATTGACTGTCATCATGACGTCATCATGACGTGATTCCCCGGTGGAAAACTTATGGGCAGATTGACTGTCATCATGAAGTGATTCCCAGGTGGAAACCTAATGGCAGATTGACTGTCATCATGACGTGATTCCCAGGTGGAAACCTAATGGCAGATAGACTGTCATCATGACGTGATTCCCAGGTGGAAACCTAATGGCAGATTGACTGTCATCATGACGTTATTCCCAGGTGGAAACCTAATGGCAGATTGACTGTCATCATGACGTCATCATGACGTGATTCCCAGGTGGAAACCTAATGGCAGATTGACTGTCATCATGACGTGATTCCCAGGTGGAAACCTAATGGGCAGATTTACTGTCATCATGACGTGATTCCCAGGTGGAAATCTAATGGCAGATTGACTGTCATCATGACGTTATTCCCAGGTGGAAACCTAATGGCAGATTGACTGTCATCATGACGTCATCATGACGTGATTCCCAGGTGGAAACCTAATGGCAGATTGACTGTCATCATGACGTGATTCCCAGGTGGAAACCTAATGGGCAGATTTACTGTCATCATGACGTGATTCCCAGGTGGAAACCTAATGGGCAGATTTACTGTCATCATGACGTGATTCCCAGGTGGAAACCTAATGGGCAGATTTACTGTCATCATGACGTGATTCCCAGGTGGAAACCTAATGGGCAGATTTACTGTCATCATGATGTGATTCCCAGGTGGAAACCTAATGGGCGGATTTACTGTCATCATGACGTGATTCCCAGGTGGAAACCTAATGGCAGATTGACTGTCTTCATGACGTGATTCCCAGGTGGAAACCTAATGGCAGATTGACTGTCATCATGACGTGATTCCCAGGTGGAAACCTAATGGCAGATTCACTGTCATCATGACGTGATTCCCAGGTGGAAACCTAATGGCAGATTGACTGTCATCATGACGTGATTCCCAGGTGGAAACCTAATTGCAGATTTACTGTCATCATGACGTGATTCCCAGGTGGAAACCTAATGGCAGATTGACTCTCATCATGACGTGATTCCCAGGTGGAAACCTAATGGCAGATTTAGATCTGTAGTGGATGAGCACTCAGGTACGCCACCTGCAAATGATCTAATATTTCACACACTTATGTGTACATAAACATGAAATCAGATATTCATTTGAAAGGATGTGGGGATGTTCCTCTTCTTTTGCTGAGGACCGCAGCTCTGCATGCCGTAGAGAGGGACACAATGGCAATAGCACAGGAACAATATAGAAACTCTAAATAGATAGTCAGGGAAGCTGTATCATTAGTGTAGTAGACTGCTTTCTGCACACACGCACACACACACACACACACACACACACACAAACATGAAATCAGATATTAATTTGAAAGGATGTGGGGATGTTCCTCTTCTTTTGCTAAGGACCGCAGCTCTGCATGCCGTAGAGAGGGACACAATGGCAATAGCACAGGAACAATATAGAAACTCTAAATAGATAGTCAGGGAAGCTGTATCATTAGTGTAGTAGACTGCTTTCTGCACACACACACACACACACACACACACACACACACACACACACACACACACACACACACACACACACACACACACACACACACACACACACACAATGTGCTTTGATGAAACCAGCCATCAGGGAAATCATCTCTCCTGCATAAAATAAACTGAATCAATGGTCGTCAGTGGTGAATGGGATCCTAGGTCTTTTATAAAAGCCTCTCAGGGGTCTAGGCTGGGACGGTGGTCCTAGAGAGAGGAGAGGTGTTCGATTAAGGTGTCTCTCACTCTCTCATCTCAGGGTTTTAATACGTTTGACTAAACAGAGGGCCGTCCATCAGCACCTAGCACATCACAGGAGCTTGTCATTGTCAAGGTTTCAGAGGATCATTGAGAATGCGTTCCCAGGTTCCCAATGCGTTTTGATGAAAACGACTTTCATGCCCGGAAAGCAGGTAGCGGTTGGCGGAAGTGGTTGATGTGGCAGGATGTATTTATGAGATACAACGTCCCTTCCAGCTACAGCTCCTCTCTCTTTCTGACTGGATTTGCATAATATTGTTGTTGTGAAATGCTCCTTAGAGATGTACAGAATTCTAAACTCGTTACCATAGTAAATTGGATTGTTCCTCTCATTTACAAAGATGGAAAATGAGAAGGGGACCTGCTCACGTAAACAGGCTGGCAGTCCTGTTTAGATATCATATCATGGTCTGGTGAGGTTCTTGAGGAGGGGTACTTGAGTACAGGGTGTGCTCGGGGTAGTGTGGGTACTAAGGGTAGCATCTCTCATCCGGAACAAAAACGTGTCTAATTCAAGGCTGTACAGCCCATTACACCAAACATTTTCTTGACAGCCACAGTTTTTGGTAAGCCTCCCACTTATTCAGCCTCGGCCTTATGTACTGAGAATCTGTGTCTAAAAGGCTGAAAATGACTTTGGCACACCTTACTCTGAACCCCTCGGGCCTGCAAGCTGTGTCTGCCCACAGCTGCTGGAATCTGACCAATTGGAGCGTGCAATCTATGCCGCTGACCAATGAGATGCTGGTATCTGTGTCCCAGAGCAAGTGGATGGTAATTACCTTGGAGGTTTAGAAGCTCAAGCTGGATCTGTGTGTTGCCTCACCTCTGTCCTGTCCTGGTTCTAACACTCTTAATCAAACCTGCCTCACTGCATCTGGGCTCTGTTACACCCCTGCGGTAAAGTCATGGATCTTCCCTTCACAACGCAACAGGAAGAAATTAGGAGAATGGAAGAGATGGGCAGTTAGACAGACAGACAGACAGACAGACAGACAGACAGACAGGATTGATGAGTTCATGTGTTAGGGACAGAGTGTCAGAGTGTCAGAGCACACAGCTCCCACTGGGAGATTAATTTGTTAGGAGACATTGGAGTTGTAAAAGTGTTGCAGATAATGTAGTGCAGATACCAAGGGGGTTGGGAACTTATGCAAGGCACTGCTTAATATAAATGTCTCATCCATTTTGATACTGTTTTGATTGTAATCTATACTCCAGTCTGTGCTTCTAGTGGGTTGTATTTAAAAAAATAAAAGGGCTACAAGGAGATAATCTGACCTCTCTGCCCTCACTTCAGCTAAATATATTCTACTGAAATGGCCCCCACTTCAGCTAAATATATTCTACCGAAATGGCCCTCACTTCAGCTAAATATATTCTACTGAAATGGCCCTCACTTCAGCTAAATATATTCTACCGAAATGGCCCTCACTTCAGCTAAATATATTCTACTGAAATGGCCCTCACTTCAGCTAAATATATTCTACCGAAATGGATGGCCCTCACTTCAGCTAAATATATTCTACCGAAATGGCCCTCACTTTAGCTAAATATATTCTACCGAAATGGATGGCCCTCATTTTAGCTAAATATATTCTACTGAAATGGCCCTCACTTCAGCTAAATATATTCTACTGAAATGGCCCCCACTTCAGCTAAATATATTCTACTGAAATGGCCCTCACTTCAGCTAAATATATTCTACCGAAATGGCCCTCACTTCAGCTAAATATATTCTACTGAAATGGCCCTCACTTCAGCTAAATATATTCTACTGAAATGGCCCTCACTTCAGCTAAATATATTCTACCGAAATGGCCCTCACTTGAGCTAAATATATTCTACTGAAATGGCCCTCACTTCAGCTAAATATATTCTACCGAAATGGATGGCCCTCACTTCAGCTAAATATATTCTACCGAAATGGATGGCCCTCATTTTAGCTAAATATATTCTACCGAAATGGATCGCCCTCATTTTAGCTAAATATATTTTAATGAAAACCTCCCCGAATGTTTGAAGAAATACAAGTGACCATCCCTTACATCCAAAATAATCATGAAAACAAAGTGGATTGCAGAGAACTACCGTTTTAGTTCACTTCTTGGAGATTTAGAAACAGTTTTCTGAGACAGTTTTAGAAACTGTTCTTCATCCTCTAAGCGTTACATGGCAAAGCAGGAATTATGAATAGCACAAGGGACTGCGGGCCAGAATGCTGTGGGTTCGCAGACCACTGTGGACAAGAGCAGGGGTGGAAACATTTCCTTTATAGTAAAAGCATTGCATGAATCTATCGTAGCATTTGCAGGTCTGAGAAAAAATTGCCTTTCTAAAAATGTCTTCCAAATCTATGCAACAAGGTCTCACAGTCGCACATCAGAATTAAACCTTCATCCATGTTTCTCAAAAGTCAAATTTTGAAGTTGTTTTAAGGTTAGGGTTATGTTCAGGCATTAACACTGAATGGTTAAGGTAAGGGATAAGGTTTGGGATAGGCTTAAAACAACAATCTGTGGATTCAAACATTGGCACCAGAACCAGATAATAACGCCCATCCGCCATCCTCGTCCACAACGCCCTAGCAAAACCGAAACCTACTTGAAGGTAACAGAGCTCACTGTTTCCCCTAGTGGCCGGTGTCCACGTCCTCTCCCATCATCCTCAGACATGGATGGACGTCAAATACCGAAACGTCTGTGAACGCGATCCCTGATGCAGTGTCTGTCTTAACATGTGTAGTGTGTGTAGTGTCTGTCTTATCATGTGTAGTGTGTGTAGTGTCTGTCTTATCATGTGTAGTGTGTGTAGTGTCTGTCTTATCATGTGTAGTGTGTGTAGAGTGTCTGTCTTATCATGTGTAGTGTGTGTAGAGTGTCTGTCTTATCATGTGTAGTGTGTGTAGAGTGGCTGTCTTATCATGTGTAGTGTGTGTAGTGTCTGTCTTATCATGTGTAGTGTGTGTAGTGTCTGTTTAATCATGTGTAGTGTGTGTAGTGTCTGTCTTATCATGTGTAGTGTGTGTAGAGTGTCTGTCTTATCATGTGTAGTGTGTGTAGAGTGTCTGTCTTATCATGTGTAGTGTGTGTAGAGTGTCTGTTTAATCATGTGTAGTGTGTGTAGTGTCTGTCTTATCATGTGTAGTGTGTGTAGTGTCTGTTTAATCATGTGTAGTGTGTGTAGTGTCTGTCTTATCATGTGTAGTGTGTGTAGAGTGTCTGTCTTATCATGTGTAGTGTGTGTAGAGTGTCTGTCTTATCATGTGTAGTGTGTGTAGAGTGTCTGTCTTATCATGTGTAGTGTGTGTAGAATGTCTGTCTTATCATGTGTAGTGTGTGTAGAGTCTGTCTTATCATGTGTAGTGTGTAGAGTCTGTCTTATCATGTGTAGTGTGTGTAGAGTGTCTGTCTTATCATGTGTAGTGTGTGTAGAGTGTCTGTCTTATCATGTGTAGTGTGTGTAGAGTGTCTGTCTTATCATGTGTAGTGTGTGTAGAGTGTCTGTCTTATCATGTGTAGTGTGTGTAGAGTGTCTGTCTTATCATGTGTAGTGTGTGTAGAGTGTCTGTCTTATCATGTGTAGTGTGTGTAGAGTGTCTGTCTTATCATGTGTAGTGTGTGTAGAGTGTCTGTCTAATCATGTGTAGTGTGTGTAGAGTGTCTGTCTTATCATGTGTAGTGTGTGTAGAGTGTCTGTCTTATCATGTGTAATGTGTGTAGCGTGTCTGTCTTATCATCTGTAGTGTGTGTAGAGTGTCTGTCTTATCATGTGTAGTGTGTGTAGAGTGTATGTCTTAACATGTGTAGTGTGTGTAGATTGTCTGTCTTATCATGTGTAGTGTGTGTAGAATGTCTGTCTTATCATGTGTAGTGTGTGTAGAGTCTGTCTTATCATGTGTAGTGTGTAGAGTGTCTGTCTTATCATCTGTAGTGTGTGTAGAGTGTCTGTCTTATCATGTGTAGTGTGTGTAGAGTGTCTGTCTTATCATGTGTAGTGTGTGTAGAGTGTCTGTCTTATCATGTGTAGTGTGTGTAGAGTGTCTGTCTTATCATGTGTAGTGTGTGTAGAGTGTCTGTCTTATCATGTGTAGTGTGTGTAGAGTGTCTGTCTTATCATGTGTAGTGTGTGTAGAGTGTCTGTCTTATCATGTGTAGTGTGTAGAGTGTCTGTCTTATCATGTGTAATGTGTGTAGCGTGTCTGTCTTATCATCTGTAGTGTGTGTAGAGTGTCTGTCTTATCATGTGTAGTGTGTGTAGAGTGTCTGTCTTAACATGTGTAGTGTGTGTAGATTGTCTGTCTTATCATGTGTAGTGTGTGTAGAGTGTCTGTCTTATCATGTGTAGTGTGTGTAGAGTGTCTGTCTTATCATGTGTAGTGTGTGTAGAGTGTCTGTCCTATCATCTGTAGTGTGTGTAGAGTGTCTGTCTTATCATGTGTAGTGTGTGTAGTGTCTGTCTTATCATGTGTAGTGTGTAGAGTTTCTGTCTTATCATGTGTAGTGTGTGTAGAGTGTCTGTCTTATCATGTGTAGTGTGTGTAGAGTGTCTGTCTGATCATGTGTAGTGTGTGTAGCGTGTCTGTCTTATCATCTGTAGTGTGTGTAGAGTGTCTGTCTTAACATGTGTAGAGTGTCTGTCTTATCATGTGTAGTGTGTGTAGAGTGTCTGTCTTATCATGTGTAGTGTGTGTAGAGTGGCTGTCTTATCATGTGTAGTGTGTGTAGAGTGTCTGTCCTATCATCTGTAGTGTGTGTAGAGTGTCTGTCTTATCATGTGTAGTGTGTGTATTGTCTGTCTTATCATGTGTCGTGTGTAGAGTGTCTGTCTTATCATGTGTAGTGTGTGTAGCGTGTCTGTCTTATCATGTGTAGTTTGTGTAGAGTGTCTGTCTTAACATGTGTAGTGTGTGTAGAGTGTCTGTCTTAACATGTGTAGTATGTGTAGAGTGTCTGTCTTATCATGTGTAGTGTGTGTAGAGTGTCTGTCTTATCATCTGTAGTGTGTGTAGAGTGTCTGTCTTATCATGTGTAGTGTGTGTAGTGTCTGTCTTATCATGTGTAGTGTGTGTAGAGTGTCTGTCTTATCATGTGTAGTGTGTGTAGAGTGTCTGTCCTATCATCTGTAGTGTGTGTAGAGTGTCTGTCTTATCATGTGTAGTGTGTGTAGTGTCTGTCTTATCATGTGTAGTGTGTGTAGAGTGTCTGTCTTATCATGTGTAGTGTGTGTCCATATGGTGTATTTATATGTTTTTTAAATCGGATTACCTGATGTGGAATAGAGTTCCATGTAGCCTTGGCTCTATGTAGTACTATGTGCCTCCCATGGTCTGTTCTGGACCTGGGGACTGTGAAGAGACCTCTGGTGGCATGTCTTGTGGGGTATGCATGGGTGTCTGAGCTGTGTGCTACTAGTTGAAACAGACACCTCGATGCATTCAGCATGTCAACACTTCTTACAAGATCAAGTAGTGATGAAGTCAATCTCTCCTCCACTTAGAGCCATGAGAGATTTATATGCATATTATTAATATTAGCTCTCCATGTACTGTACATTTAAGGGCCAGCCGCACTCTCCTGTTCTGAGCCACTGTTCCAAGATGGCACTGACAGACGTGAATGCTCTGCTTCTAGCTCCTAGAATAATTTCACTGTAAGGTTGTATTCGGCACATGAGACAAAGAAGAGGTGGAGAAGAGGTATTCAGAGTGGACTTCTAGTCCGACTCAGGAGGCGTGCACACCATCCACCGCTTCCAAGTATTTTACTCGCTAATGTTTAGTCCTTGGACAATAAAGTAGACAAGCTTAGGGGGGCCGTGCATTATCATGGTGAAACATGAGGTGATGGCGGCGGATGAATGGCACAACAATGGGCCTCAGGATCTCGTCACGGTAACTACCATTGATAAAATACAATTTTGTTCGTTGTCCGTAGCTTATGCCTGCCTGCCCATACCATAACCTCAGCGCCACCACCGGGCACTCTGTTCACAACGTTGACATCAGCAAATCCCTCGGCCACACAACGCCTTACACGCTGTCTTCCATCTGTCAGGTACAGTTGAAATGGGGATTCATCCATGGAGAGCACACTTCGCCAGCGTTACAGGGGCCATCGAAGGTGAGCTTTTGCCCACTGAAGTCGGTTACGTCGCCAAACTACAGTCAGGTCAAGACCCTTTTGAGGACACGAGCACACAGATCAGCTTCCCTTAGATGGTTTCTGACAGTTTGAGCAGAAATTCTGCTATTGTGCAAACCCACAGTTTCATCAGCTGTCGGGATGGCTGGTCACACGATCTTGCAGGTGAAGAAGCCAAATGTGGAGGTCCTGGGCAGGCGTGGTTGCACGTGGTGTGCGGTTGTGAGGCCAGTTGGTCGTACTGCCAAATTCTCTGAAACGACGTTGGAGGCAACTTATAATAAAGAAATCAACATTCAATTATCTTGCAACAGCTCTGGCGGGGACATTCCTGTGGACAGCATGGCAAATGCATGCTCCCTCAAAACTTGAGATATCTATGGCATTGTGTTGTGTAACAAAACTGCACATTTAATAGAGTGGCCTTATATTGTCCCCAACGCAAAGTGCACCTGTGTATTGATCCTCCTGTTTAATCAGATTTTTGATATGCCACACCTGTAAGGGGGATGGATTACCTTGGCAAATGAGAAATGCTTATTAACAGGGATGTAAACAAATGTGTACCCAAACAGATATAAGATTGTTGTTCGTATGGAACATTTCTGGTTTTTTATTTCATCTCATGAAACATGGCACCAACACTTCACAAGCGTTTATATTGTTGTTCAGTCTATTTATTGTGTTTCTTTGGAAAATGTAAGTTTTTGTTATTAACAAAATTGTATTAATAGTGGTTGAATATCACATGTTTAAACTATATAATTTAATAGTGGTTGAATATCACATGTTTAAACTATATAATTTAATAGTGGTTGAAAATGTTAATAGTGGTTGAATGTCACATGTTTAAACTATATCATTTAATAGTGGTTGAAAATGTTAATAGTGGTTGAATGCCACATGTTTAAACCAAATAATTGAATAGTGGTTGAAAATGTTAATAGTGGTTGAATGTCACATGTTTAAACCAAATAATTGAATAGTGGTTGAAAATGTTAATAGTGGTTGAATGGCACATGTTTAAACCAAATAATTGAATAGTGGTTGAAAATGTTGATGGTGGTTGAAAATCTCCACACTAGTTAGTTGTCTTACTATACAATGTTATTTGGGTCAGTAAGCGTTTCTTGGTGTTAATTTTAGATTTTCTCCAATGGTTCCAAAGGAATACTAAGGTCTACTTTGATCAAGACTGGGATTTAAAGGGGCTTTGACTGGCTCACACATATTGTATCATGTAATTGGTTGCCACGGCTTGCCAGAAAGAGGAAAGCATCAAAAACAAGAACAAATACATTTAGGCTTAATAAATCAATTGGGACATAAAACAGTCAGTCACAATTTGTGTTTTTCAGAGTACACAAAACCCAGAAAGCATTCCATTATTTAAATGCTCTGGCTCTGCAGAGAGCCTGATTTTTGATATTGCATATATTGTGAAATAAACCAGGTGAAATATTGCACATTCATTAAATGAAGAGGGCTTCTTTGGAGCCGTATAAGTGTGTGGAATGAGATTGAAATAGAAGAGTGGTTTGGGACAAGCATTGTAAAATGTCTTGTAGGCAACATGTACAGTCAGTCCCCTACATCTCAACATGTATAGTCAGTCCGCCACATCTCAACATGTACAGTCAATCCCCTACATCTCAACATGTACAGTCAATCCCCTACATCTCAACATGTATAGTCAGTCCCCTACATCTCAACATATACAGTCAGTCCCCTACATCTCAACATGTACAGTCAGTCCCCTACATCTCAACATGTATAGTCAGTCCGCCACATCTCAACATGTACAGTCAATCCCCTACATCTCAACATGTACA
Source organism: Oncorhynchus clarkii lewisi (assembly GCF_045791955.1). Classification (NCBI taxonomy): domain Eukaryota; kingdom Metazoa; phylum Chordata; class Actinopteri; order Salmoniformes; family Salmonidae; genus Oncorhynchus; species Oncorhynchus clarkii. Next base: position 47,180,221 of record NC_092170.1, on the reverse strand, counting down.
GTCAATCCCCTACATCTCAACAAGTACAGTCAGTCCCCTACATCTCAACATGTACAGTCAGTCCCCTATATCTCAACATATACAGTCAGTCCCCCACATCTCAACATGTACAGTCAGTCCCCTACATCTCAACATGTACAGTCAGTCCCCCACATCTCAACATGTACAGTCAGTCCCCTACATCTCAACATGTACAGTCAATCCCCTACATCTCAACAAGTACAGTCAGTCCCCTACATCTCAACATGTACAGTCAGTCCCCTATATCTCAACATATACAGTCAGTCCCCCACATCTCAACATGTACAGTCAGTCCCCTACATCTCAACATGTACAGTCAGTCCCCCACATCTCAACATGTACAGTCAGTCCCCTACATCTCAACATGTACAGTCAATCCCCTACATCTCAACATGTACAGTCAATCCCCTACATCTCAACATGTATAGTCAGTCCCCTACATCTCAACATATACAGTCAGTCCCCTACATCTCAACATGTACAGTCAGTCCCCTACATCTCAACATGTATAGTCAGTCCGCCACATCTCAACATGTACAGTCAATCCCCTACATCTCAACATGTACAGTCAATCCCCTACATCTCAACAAGTACAGTCAGTCCCCTACATCTCAACATGTACAGTCAGTCCCCTATATCTCAACATATACAGTCAGTCCCCCACATCTCAACATGTACAGTCAGTCCCCTACATCTCAACATGTACAGTCAGTCCCCCACATCTCAACATGTACAGTCAGTCCCCTACATCTCAACATGTACAGTCAATCCCCTACATCTCAACAAGTACAGTCAGTCCCCTACATCTCAACATGTACAGTCAGTCCCCTATATCTCAACATATACAGTCAGTCCCCCACATCTCAACATGTACAGTCAGTCCCCTACATCTCAACATGTACAGTCAGTCCCCCACATCTCAACATGTACAGTCAGTCCCCTATATCTCAACATGTACAGTCAATCCCCTACATCTCAACATGTACAGTCAGTCCCCTATATCTCAACATGTACAGTCAGTCTCCCACATCTCAACATGTACCGTCAGTCCCGTACATCTCAACATGTACAGTCAGTCCCCTATATCTCAACATGTACAGTCAGTCCCCCACATCTCAACATGTACAGTCAGTCCCCCACATCTCAACATGTATAGTCAGTCCCCTATATCTCAACATGTACAGTCAGTCCCCCACATCTCAACCTGTACCGTCAGTCCCCTACATCTCAACATGTACAGTCAATCCCCTACATCTCAACATGTACAGTCAGTCCCCTATATCTCAACATGTACAGTCAGTCCCCCACATCTCAACATGTACAGTCAATCCCCTACATCTCAACATGTATAGTCAGTCCCCTATATCTCAACATGTACAGTCAGTCCCCTATATCTCAACATGTACAGTCAGTCCCCTATATCTCAACATGTACAGTCAGTCCCCTATATCTCAACATGTACAGTCAGTCCCCCACATCTCAACATGTACACTCAGTAGCCCACATCTCAATAGAATCCTATTCCCTGTGGGGGGAGGCTGTGTGTGAAAAGTGTGTGTGTGTGCGTGCATGTGTGCATGCTCGCTTGCATATGTACTTCAGCATGTGGTCATCCATCTGTCCTTCCGTCAGTGAGTGTGTATGTGTCTGTCTGGTACCGGCAGTTTGTACTTCCTGAAATATGGTGCAACAGATGGTCACTTGCTATATCTGTGGGGAGTGTAATCATTTAAAGTGTTTGTATGTCTGTGTATGAACTCATGAAAAGGTCTGCAGATGAAGGCATGTTGAAGCTTTGTGGCTAAACATGTGTAATGTTGGTTGCAGTAATGGATGCTAGGTGTTAGTAATGGATGCTAGCAGCAGAAGGTGTTAGTAATGGATGCTAGCAGTAGAAGGTGTTAGTAATGGATGCTAGCAGTAGAAGGTGTTAGTAATGGATGCTAGGTGTTAGTAATGGATGCTAGGTGTTAGTAATGACACTAGGTGTTAGTAATGGATGATAGGTGTTAGTAATGAATGCTAGCAGCAGAAAGTGTTAGTAATGGATGCTAGCAGCAGAAGGTGTTAGTAATGGATGCTAGGTTTTAGTAATGGATGCTAGGTGTTAGTAATGATACGTGGTGTTAGTAATGGATGCTAGGTGTTAGTAATGGATGCTAGCAGCAGAAAGTGTTAGTAATGGATGCTAGCAGCAGAAGGTGTTAGTAATGGATGCTAGGTTTTAGTAATGGATGCTAGGTGTTAGTAATGGATGCTAGGTGTTAGTAATGGATGCTAGCAGCAGAAGGTGTTAGTAATGGATGATAGGTGTTAGTAATGGATGCTAGATGTTAGTAATATATTCTAGGTGTTAGAAATGGATGATAGCAGCAGAAGGTGTTAGTAATGGATGCTAGCAGCAGAAGATGTTAGTAATGGATGCGAGCAGCATAAGGTGTTAGTAATGGATGTGAGCAGCATAAGGTGTTAGTAATGGATGCTAGGTGTCAGTAATGGATGCTAGGAGTTAGTAATGGATGCTAGCAGCAGAAAGTGTTAGTAATGGATGCTAGCAGCAGAAGGTGTTAGTAATGGATGCTAGGTTTTAGTAATGGATGCTAGGTGTTAGTAATGACACTAGGTGTTAGTAATGGATGCTAGGTGTTAGTAATGGATGCTAGCAGCAGAAAGTGTTAGTAATGGATGCTAGCAGCAGAAGGTGTTAGTAATGGATGCTAGGTTTTAGTAATGGATGCTAGGTGTTAGTAATGGATGCTAGGTGTTAGTAATGGATGCTAGCAGCAGAAGGTGTTAGTAATGGATGATAGGTGTTAGTAATGGATGCTAGATGTTAGTAATATATTCTAGGTGTTAGAAATGGATGATAGCAGCAGAAGGTGTTAGTAATGGATGCTAGCAGCAGAAGATGTTAGTAATGGATGCGAGCAGCATAAGGTGTTAGTAATGGATGTGAGCAGCATAAGGTGTTAGTAATGGATGTGAGCAGCCTAAGGTGTTAGTAATGGATGCTAGGTGTTAGTAATGGATGCTAGGAGTTAGTAATGGATGCTAGGTGTTAGTAATGGATGCTAGGTGTTAGTAATGATGCTAGCAGCAGAAGGTTTTAGTAATGGATGCTAGCAGTAGAAGGTGTTAGTAAAGGATGTAAGCAGCAGAATGTGTTAGTAATGGATGTAAGCAGCAGAAGGTGTTAGTAATGGATGCCAGCAGCAGAAGGTGTTAGTAATGGATGATAGGTGTTAGTAATGGATGCTAGTAGCAGGACGTTTTAGTAATGGATGCTAGCAGCAGAAGGTGTTAGTAATGGAAGCTAGCAGCTTATGGTGTTGGTAATGGATGCTAGGTGTTAGTAATGGATGCTAGGTGTTAGTAATGGAGGCTAGCAGCAGAAGAAGTTAGTAATGGATGCGAGCAGCATAAGGTGTTAGTAATGGATGCTAGGTGTTAGTAATGGATGCTAGTAGCAGAAAGTTTTAGTAATGGATGCTAGCAGCAGAAGGTGTTAGTAATGGATGCTAGCAGTAGAAGGTGTTAGTAAAGGATGTAAGCAGCAGAAGGTGTTAGTAAAGGATGTAAGCAGCAGAATGTGTTAGTAATGGATGCTAGCAGTAGAAGTTGTTAGTAATGGTTTCCAGGTGTTAGTAATGGATGCTGGCAGCAGAAGGTTAGTAATGGATGCTAGGTTAGTCATGGATGCTAGCAGGTTAGTAATAGATGCTACCAGCAGAAGGTGTTAGTAATGGATGCTAGCAGTAGAAGGTGTTAGTAATGGATGCTAGCAGTAGAAGGTGTTAGTAATGGATTATAGGTGTTAGTAATGGACGCTAGCAGCAGAAGGTGTTAGTAATGGATGCCAGCAGTAGAAGGTGTCAGTAATGGATGCTAGCAGTAGAAGGTGTTAGTAATGGATGCTAGCAGTAGAAGGTGTTAGTAATGGATGCTAGCAGTAGAAGGTGTTAGTAATGGATTCTAGGTGTTAGTAATGGATGCTAGCAGCAGAAGGTGTTAATAATGGATGCTAGCAGTAGAAGGTGTCGGTAATGGATGCTAGGTGTTAGTAATGGATGCTACGTGTTAGTAATGGATGCTAGTAGAAGAAAGTTTGAGTAATGGATGATAGCAGCAGAATGTGTTAGTAATGGATGCTAGCAGCAGAAGGTGTTAGTAATGGATGCTAGGTGTTAGTAATGGATGCTAGATGTTAGTAATGGATGCTAGGTGTTAGTAATAGATGCTACCAGCAGAAAGTGTTAGTAATGGATGCTAGCAGCAGAAGGTGTTAATAATGAATGCTAGCAGCAGAATGTGTTAGTACTGGATGCTATCGGCAAAATGTTTTAGTAATGGTTGCTAGGTGTTAGTAATGGATGCTAGGTGTTAGTCATGGATGCTAGCAGCAGAAGGTGTTAGTAATGGATGCTAGGTGTTAGTAATGGATGCTTGGTTTTAGTCATGGACGCTAGCAGCAGAAGGTTAGTAATGGATGCTATCTGGTTAGTAATGGATGCTAGCAGCAGAAGGTGTTATTAATGGATGCTAGGTGTTAGTAATGGATGCTAGCAGCAGACGGTTTTAGTAATGGATGCTAGCAGCGGAAGGTGTTAGTAATGGATGTAAGCAGCAGAAGGTGTTAGTAATGGATGCCAGCAGCAGAAGGTGTTAGTAATGGATGATAGGTGTTAGTAATGGATGCTAATAGCAGGACGTTTTAGTAATGGATGCTAGCAGCAGAAGGTGTTAGTAATGAAAGCTAGCAGCTTAAGGTGTTAGTCATGGATGCTAGGTGTTAGTAATGGATGCTAGATGTTAGTAATGGATGCTAGGTGTTAGTAATGGATGCTAGCAGCAGAAGGTGTTAGTAATGGATGCTAGCAGCAGAAGAAGTTAGTAATGGATGCGAGCAGCATAAGGTGTTAGTAATGGATGCTAAGTGTTAGTAATGGATGCTAGGTGTTAGTAATGGATGCTAGTAGCAGAAAGTTTTAGTAATGGATGCTAGCAGCAGAAGGTGTTAGTAATGGATGCTAGCAGTAGAAGGTGTTAGTAAAGGATGTAAGCAGCAGAATGTGTTAGTAATGGATGTAAGCAGCAGAAGGTGTTAGTAATGGATGCTAGCAGTAGAAGTTGTTAGTAATGGTTTCCAGGTGTTAGTAATGGATGCTAGCAGCAGAAGGTTAGTAATGGATGCTAGGTTAGTAATGGATGCTAGCAGGTTAGTAATAGATGCTAGCAGCAGAAGGTGTTAGTAATGGATGCTAGCAGTAGAAGGTGTTAGTAATGGATGCTAGCAGTAGAAGGTGTTAGTAATGGATTATAGGTGTTAGTAATGGATGCTAGCAGCAGAAGGTGTTAGTAATGGATGCCAGCAGTAGAAGGTGTCAGTAATGGATGCTAGCAGTAGAAGGTGTTAGTAATGGATGCTAGCAGTAGAAGGTGTTAGTAATGGATGCTAGCAGTAGAAGATGTTAGTAATGGATTCTAGGTGTTAGTAATGGATGCTAGCAGCAGAAGGTGTTAATAATGGATGCTAGCAGTAGAAGGTGTCGGGTAATGGATGCTAGGTGATAGTAATGGATGCTACGTGTTAGTAATGGATGCTAGTAGAAGAAAGTTTGAGTAATGGATGATAGCAGCAGATTGTGTTAGTAATGGATGCTAGCAGCAGAAGGTGTTAGTAATGGATGCTACGTGTTAGTAATGGATGCTAGTAGAAGAAAGTTTGAGTAATGGATGATAGCAGCAGAATGTGTTAGTAATGGATGCTACCAGCAGAAAGTGTTAGTAATGGATGCTAGCAGCAGAAGGTGTTAATAATGAATGCTAGCAGCAGAATGTGTTAGTAATGGATGCTATCGGCAAAATGTTTTAGTAATGGATGCTAGCAGCAGAAGATTTTAGTAATGGTTGCTAGGTGTTAGTAATGGATGCTAGGTGTTAGTCATGGATGCTAGCAGCAGAAGGTGTTAGTAATGGATGCTAGGTGTTAGTAATGGATGCTTGGTGTTAGTAATGGACGCTAGCAGCAGAAGGTTAGTAATGGATGCTAGGTTAGTAATGGATGCTAGGTGTTAGTAATGGATGCTAGCAGCAGACGGTTTTAGTAATGGATGCTAGCAGCGGAAGGTGTTAGTAATGGATGCTAGCAGCATAAGGTTTTAGTAATGGATGCTAGGTGTTAGTAATGGATACTAGGTTAGTAATGGATGCTAGCAGGTTAGTAATGGATGCTAGCAGCAGAAGGTGTTATTAATGGATGCTAGCAGCAGAAGGTGTTAGATATGGATGCTAGCAGCAGAAGGTGTTAGCAATGGATGCTAGCAGTGGAAGGTGTTAGTAATGGATGCTAGGTGTTAGTAATGGATGCTAGGTGTTCGTAATGGATGCTAGGTGTTAGTAATGAATACTAGGTGTTAGTGATGGATGCTAGCAGCAAAAGGTGTTAGTAATGGATGCTAGCAGCAGAAGGTGTTAGTAATGATGCTAGCAGCAGAAGGTGTTAGTAATGATGCTAGCAGCACAAAGTGTTAGTAATGGATGCTAGGTGTTAGTAATGGATGCTAGGTGTTAGTAATGGTTGCTAGGTGTTAGTGATGCATGCTAGCAGCAGAAGGTGTTAGTAATGGATGCCAATAGCAGAAGGTGTTAGTAATGATGCTAGCAGCAGAAGATGTATGTAATGGATGCCTGCTAGCAGAAGGTGTTAGTAATGATGCTAGCAGCAGAAGGTGTTAGTAATGATGCTAGCAGCACAAAGTGTTAGTAATGGATGCTAGATGTTAGTAATGGATGCTAGGTGTTAGTAATGATGCTAGCAGCAGAAGGTTTTAGTAATGGATGCTAGCAGCAGAAGGTGTTAGTAATGGATGCCAGCAGCAGAAGGTGTTAGTAATGATGCTAGCAGCAGAAGGTGTTAGTAATGGATGCCAGCAGCAGAAGGTGTTAGTAATGGATGCCAGCAGCAGAAGGTGTTAGTAATGATGCTAGCAGCAGAAGATGTATGTAATGGATGCCTGCTAGCAGAAGGTGTTAGTAATGATGCTAGCAGCAGAAGGTGTTAGTAATGATGCTAGCAGCACAAAGTGTTAGTAATGGATGCTAGATGTTAGTAATGGATGCTAGGTGTTAGTAATGATGCTAGCAGCAGAAGGTTTTAGTAATGGATGCTAGCAGCAGAAGGTTTTAGTAATGGATGCTAGCAGCAGAAGGTTTTAGTAATGGATGCTAGCAGCAGAAGGTTTTAGTAATGGATGCTAGCAGCAGAAGGTTTTAGTAATGGATGCTAGCAGCAGAAGATGTATGTAATGGATGCCTGCTAGCAGAAGGTGTTAGTAATGATGCTAGCAGCAGAAGGTTTTAGTAATGGATGCTAGCAGCAGAAGGTTTTAGTAATGGATGCTAGCAGCAGAAGGTTTTAGTAATGGATGCTAGCAGCAGAAGGTTTTAGTAATGATGCTAGCAGCAGAAGGTGTTAGTAATGATGCTAGCAGCAGAAGGTTTTAGTAATGGATGCTAGCAGCAGAAGGTTTTAGTAATGGATGCTAGCAGCAGAAGGTGTTAGTAATGATGCTAGCAGCAGAAGGTTTTAGTAATGGATGCTAGCAGCAGAAGGTTTTAGTAATGGATGCTAGCAGCAGAAGGTGTTAGTAATGATGCTAGCAGCAGAAGGTTTTAGTAATGGATGCTAGCAGCAGAAGGTTTTAGTAATGGATGCTAGCAGCAGAAGGTTTTAGTAATGGATGCTAGCAGCAGAAGGTGTTAGTAATGGATGCTAGCAGCAGAAGGTTTTAGTAATGGATGCTAGCAGCAGAAGGTTTTAGTAATGGATGCTAGCAGCAGAAGGTTTTAGTAATGGATGCTAGCAGCAGAAGGTTTTAGTAATGGATGCTAGCAGCAGAAGGTGTTAGTAATGGATGCTAGCAGCAGAAGGTGTTAGTAATGGATGCTAGCAGCAGAAGGTGTTAGTAATGGATGCTAGCAGCAGAAGGTGTTAGTAATGGATGCTAGATGTTAGTAATGGATGCTAGGTTTTAGTAATGGATGCTAGGTGTTAGTAATGGATGCTAGCAGCAGAAGAGAAATCCATAGGCTTGTGAACTGTATTATTTAGTGTTCCGCATGAGTAACGAGACCCAAGCAGGCCTGTTAACCCTCCTACACACACACACTGCCTTAACTTAGTTTAACCCCAGGACGAGAAGCAGACACAAATACAAATACACACACAGACATGCACACACACTAGGATACCCCAGGCGCCAAGCATCATCAGTACATTTCTACCCAATGCACTTCTGCGTCTTTGTCATCTTAACATCTGCACTACAGATTCAACACAGAGTGGTAATGGGGTGTGTGATTCCAGATGAGGGAAGGTGTGTGGGTGTGTGTGTGTTTCTGTGTGTGTGTGTGTGTCTGTGTGTGTGTCTGTGTCTGTGTCTGTGTCTGTGTCTGTGTCTCTGTGTGTGTGTGTGTGTGTGTGTGTGTGTGGTTAACATACAATTTTTATCTCACATTTCCCAGACAGTCTTTCTTCAGCCGCTGTCTGTGTAACTTCTAGCTAGGGGAGATGGCATGGCTGGGGTATGGATGGTGTTTCATGTCCTGCTGATCACTAAACTTGATATCACTCTCTTCTGTCATCTTTTCATTTACAGGTACAATGGGAGAATATGAGCCTAAAATCGAGGTGCATTTCCCCCAGTCTGTCCTGGCTGCCAGAGGAGTCACCGTGAGTCTGGAGTGTTTCGCCCTGGGGAAGTAAGTACAGAAACATCCAAGCTGTTTGATCCCCTGAACATCCACATATCTCCGTTATGGTGGAACTTAGTGTTACAGAGTTCATGTTACGTTCCTAAAATTCCCCAGTTTTCCAGAAATCCCAGCTGGAAGATTCCTGGAATGGGAAGGAATTAAAAGGAAATCCAGGAACTCTCCAACATGCATTGTCCGAATAACTGGGAAAATTTGGGAACATTACTGGGATTCTAAGTAAAATGCAAGCAAGAACCCCCAGTAGATTCACTGACTATCAAATCTCTTTTCAACACTCGCAACAACCACCAGTAGAACCATTCCCCATCCTCCCTCATTAAACACTCTAACAACCTCCGGTAGATCCTGTTGTTACCATCCCTTATTCAACACTATCAACAACCACCACTAGATTAATTTACTATAATCCCTTATTCAACACTATCAACAACCACCACTAGATTAATTAACTATAAACCCTTATTCAACACTATCAACAACCACCGGTAGATTAATTTACTATAATCCCTTATTCAACACTATCAACAACCACCACTAGATTAATTTACTATAATCCCTTATTCAACACTATCAACAACCACCACTAGATTAATTTACTATAATCCCTTATTCAACACTATCAACAACCACCACTAGATTAATTTACTATAATCCCTTATTCAACACTATCAACAACCACCACTAGATTAATTAACTATAAACCCTTATTCAACACTATCAACAACCACCGGTAGATTAATTTACTATAATCCCTTATTCAACACTATCAACAACCACCACTAGATTAATTTACTATAATCCCTTATTCAACACTATCAACAACCACCACTAGATTAATTTACTATAATCCCTTATTCAACACTATCAACAACCACCACTAGATTAATTTACTATAATCCCTTATTCAACACTATCAACAACCACCGGTAGATTAATTTACTATAATCCCTTATTCAACACTATCAACAACCACCGGTAGATTAATTTACTATAATCCCTTATTCAACACTATCAACAACCACCACTAGATTAATTTACTATAATCCCTTATTCAACACTATCAACAACCACCGGTATAATAATTTACTATAATCCCTTATTCAACACTATCAACAACCACCACTAGATTAATTTACTATAATCCCTTATTCAACACTATCAACAACCACCGGTATATTAATTTACTATAATCCCTTATTCAACACTATCAACAACCACCGGTAGATTAATTTACTATAATCCCTTATTCAACACTATCAACAACCACCACTAGATTAATTTACTATAATCCCTTATTCAACACTATCAACAACCACCACTAGATTAATTTAATATAATCCCTTATTCAACACTATCAACAACCACCGGTAGATTGATTTACTATAATCCCTTATTCAACACTATCAACAACCACCACTAGATTAATTTACTATAATCCCTTATTCAACACTATCAACAACCACCGGTAGATTAATTTACTATAATCCCTTATTCAACACTATCAACAACCACCGGTAGATTAATTTACTATAATCCCTTATTCAACACTATCAACAACCACCACTAGATTAATTTACTATAATCCCTTATTCAACACTATCAACAACCACCGGTATAATAATTTACTATAATCCCTTATTCAACACTATCAACAACCACCACTAGATTAATTTACTATAATCCCTTATTCAACACTATCAACAACCACCGGTAGATTAATTTACTATAATCCCTTATTCAACACTATCAACAACCACCGGTAGATTAATTTAATATAATCCCTTATTCAACACTATCAACAACCACCGGTAGATTGATTTACTATAATCCCTTATTCAACACTATCAACAACCACCACTAGATTAATTTACTATAATCCCTTATTCAACACTATCAACAACCACCGGTAGATTAATTTACTATAATCCCTTATTCAACACTATCAACAACCACCGGTAGATTAATTTACTATAATCCCTTATTCAACACTATCAACAACCACCACTAGATTAATTTACTATAATCCCTTATTCAACACTATCAACAACCACCGGTATAATAATTTACTATAATCCCTTATTCAACACTATCAACAACCACCACTAGATTAATTTACTATAATCCCTTATTCAACACTATCAACAACCACCGGTATATTAATTTACTATAATCCCTTATTCAACACTATCAACAACCACCGGTAGATTAATTTAATATAATCCCTTATTCAACACTATCAACAACCACCGGTAGATTGATTTACTATAATCCCTTATTCAACACTATCAACAACCACCACTAGATTAATTTACTATAATCCCTTATTCAACACTATCAACAACCACCGGTAGATTAATTTACTATAATCCCTTATTCAACACTATCAACAACCACCGGTAGATTAATTTACTATAATCCCTTATTCAACACTATCAACAACCACCACTAGATTAATTTACTATAATCCCTTATTCAACACTATCAACAACCACCGGTATAATAATTTACTATAATCCCTTATTCAACACTATCAACAACCACCACTAGATTAATTTACTATAATCCCTTATTCAACACTATCAACAACCACCGGTATATTAATTTACTATAATCCCTTATTCAACACTATCAACAACCACCGGTAGATTAATTTACTATAATCCCTTATTCAACACTATCAACAACCACCACTAGATTAATTTACTATAATCCCTTATTCAACACTATCAACAACCACCACTAGATTAATTTACTATAATCCCTTATTCAACACTATCAACAACAACCGGTAGATTAATTTACTATAATCCCTTATTCAACACTATCAATAAGCACCGGTAGATCAAATCAAATCAAATCAAATTGCTTTATATAGCCCTTCGTACATCAGCTGATATCTCAAAGTGCTGTACAGAAGCCCAGCCTAAAACCCCAGCAAGGAATGCAGGTGTAGAAGCACGGTGGCTAGAAAAAACTACCTAGAAAGGCCAAAACCTAGGAAGAAACCTAGAGAGGAACCAGGCTATGTGGGGTGGCCAGTCCTCTTCTGGCTGTGCCGGGTGGAGATTATAACAGAACATGGCCAAGATGTTCAAATGTTCATAAATGACCAGCATGTTCGAATAATAATAAGGCAGAACAGTTGAAACTGGAGCAGCAGCACGGTCAGGTGGACTGGGGACAGCAAGGAGTCATCATGTCAGGTAGTCCTGGGGCATGGTCCTAGGGCTCAGGTCAGTTGAAACTGGAGCAGCAGCACGGCCAGGTGGACTGGGGACAGCAAGGAGTCATCATGTCAGGTAGTCCTGGGGCATGGTCCTAGGGCTCAGGTCCTCCAAGAGAGAGAAAGAAAGAGTGAAGGAGAGAATTAGAGAACGCACACTTAGATTCACACAGGACACCGAATAGGATAGGAGAAGTACTCCAGATACAACAAAACTGACCCTAGCCCCCCGACACATAAACTACTGCAGCATAAATACTGGAGGCTGAGACAGGAGGGGTCAGGAGACACTGTGGCCCCATCCGAGGACACCCCCGGACATGGCCAAACAGGAAGGATCCTGTTGTTACCATCCCTTATCCAACACTATCAACAACCACCCTTAGATGAATTTACTATAAACCCTTATTCAACACTATCAACAACCACCACTAGATTAATTTACTATAATCCCTTATTCAACACTATCAACAACCACCAGTAGATTAATTTACTATAATCCCTTATTCAACACTATCAACAACCACCGGTAGATTAATTTACTATAATCCCTTATTCAACACTATCAACAACCACCACTAGATTAATTTACTATAATCCCTTATTCAACACTATCAACAACCACCACTAGATTAATTTACTATAATCCCTTATTCAACACTATCAACAACCACCACTAGATTAATTTACTATAATCCCTTATTCAACACTATCAACAACCACCACTAGATTAATTTACTATAATCCCTTATTCAACACTATCAACAACCACCACTAGATTAATTTACTATAATCCCTTATTCAACACTATCAACAACCACCACTAGATTAATTTACTATAATCCCTTATTCAACACTATCAACAACCACCACTAGATTAATTTACTATAATCCCTTATTCAACACTATCAACAACCACCACTAGATTAATTTACTATAATCCCTTATTCAACACTATCAACAACCACCGGTAGATTAATTTACTATAATCCCTTATTCAACACTATCAACAACCACCACTAGATTAATTTACTATAATCCCTTATTCAACACTATCAACAACCACCACTAGATTAATTTACTATAATCCCTTATTCAACACTATCAACAACCACCGGTAGATTAATTTACTATAATCCCTTATTCAACACTATCAACAACCACCACTAGATTAATTTACTATAATCCCTTATTCAACACTATCAACAACCACCACTAGATTAATTTACTATAATCCCTTATTCAACACTATCAACAACCACCACTAGATTAATTTACTATAATCCCTTATTCAACACTATCAACAACCACCACTAGATTAATTTACTATAATCCCTTATTCAGTGTAATAATATGCTTGGTTAAATACATTTTCATAATGGTTGTATTAAAACATTTTCCAGATGAAATCATTCCCGTACACTACTGATACTAATTGCTATGTTTCTTGTAAAGTGGGTTAACCAAACCCTAAACAGCAACACACTACAGTTCAGAGCCGTATACAAACATGGAGAAGGCTATAAGACTAATGACCATGTACAGAACACTGTTGTGTAGGCTATGACTCGGCTACACATCCACTCACTATTGTAAACGTCTATAAGAGCCAAAAACCTTTCCTATATTAACATTCACTCCAGGCTGGATGTTGAGCCACTGTATTACCAGTTTGAGCCATCATGGCCGGCTAGATGGCTTGTTAGTGCTGGTGGAAGCAGGAGTGGAGAGGAAACTGAGCCCTGGGGAGCCATGTGTTGTGATAATGGAAAGTAATGCCAGCCAATGTTTGCAGGGTGTTTTTAATGTCTGTTGTGTAGCGTGGAAGCCAAGGTTAAGACTGTGAAAGATAGAGCCACCACCAGCAGACTGCCCAAGAGGGAAAAACACACTCACATTTGTCAGCACGGTACAGGCCAATATCACAGAGACCAGGACCACTTGTCTATGCTGCTGAGTGTCACCTACGGTGCCTGGTTTCTTGGTTTTCAAAGCAGCATGACATGAAGGGTGGAGTTTTAACTGCTGCTGTATACTGTGTGATAATAATGATCATTCTGTAAAAGCTTGATGTAGCCCTAATGGATTCTGGATGTAGAACAGGCAGCACTTTGAAAATAAATACAAATATCAAATGAACATGTAATTGAATAAATCTGTAGAGCATCAGACAGACAGAGACAGGCGATCACACCAACAACAGAGTTGGTTAAAGATGTTTACACCCTCTTGTTGATCTCCCAAGGCACAGCTTAAAAGGATTGTTTTGCATAACAAGATAATTGTTCCTATCCAAACATAATCCTGTTTCATTCCTACTTCTTATTTTGTTTATAATGATTATTTGTGTTGAATAATGCATAACCGATTCCCAACTAGAGTGCAAACAGCCTCTAATCTGAAGCTACCACTGAAGGACCTAGTAATTATTTACAATGCTTTCAAGGGGTTGCTGTCTGAGTCAGTCATTTACAATGAATGATCTACATTAGAATAATAAGTAATTGCCAAAGCCTATAGACATTACCCTGACTGCATGCTTACTCTCCCATCTCCTCTGCTTGACTTTATTCTATTAAAACTTATACAGGAGCTCAGCAAACAGACTGCAGTAGACCTTGAACTGCTCTCCCCGCATGCATCCCAAATGATACCCTATTCCCTATGTAGTGCACTACTTTTGACCAGGGCCCATAGTGGTATAGGGTGCCATTTGGGAGGCAGACCCGGTCTCTTAACTAATTTGGGCCTGATTGCTGTCATTGGCATGGTGATCCTGGTGACTTTACCCCTCTACACCAACAAATGAATGATTTATCAATGTGGTCTATTAGGAAATGCCAGTCTTTATACTGTGAACTTGACATTTGTTTAGTTCTCGTTCCTGTCGATCAATATGTATGATGGCCGCAGGTTCAGATGGAAGACAGAATGGTCTTGGTGTGGATATTGGAAAAGGCCCAAGCTTTTTTTATTCTCTGTAGTGTAGACAACACCAGCTGTCTGGCTGTCTGTCTGGCTGGATGTCAGTTTAGGGATATCTGTCAATGACACCACTGTGTGGGGAACTGTCTGAAGATTGAGGTTTACAGGCTGAAAAAATTAAACTGGCCTGTATGTGTAAAAATTAACCAATATTTTTAAATGGTCTATGATGACATTTTGTCCATGTTGGGCTACTGTACATTGACGCTCTATGGGTTCATTAGTATCCTGTCAGAAGGACCATGTTCTATGGATTGATTAGTGTCCTGTCAGAAGGACCATGTTCTATGGATTGATTAGTGTCAACGATACGAAAGAGAGATTGAACAGGCTAGTAATAGGGGTAACAACAATTTCGGCAACAATCGGTTTAGAAAGAGGGGGTCCAGATTGTCTAGCCCGGCTGATTTGTAGGAGTCCAGATTTTGCAGCTCTTTCAGAACATCAGCTATCTGGATTTGGGTAAAGGCGGTTGCTGTGGAGGGTGCCGGGCAGTTGACCGGGGTAGGGTAGCCAGGTGGAAAGCATGGCCAGCCGTAGAGAAATGCTTCTTGAAATTCTGAATTATTGTGGATTTATCGGTGGTGACAGTGTTTCCTAGCCTCAGAGCAGTGGGCAGCTGGGAGGAGGTGCTCTTATTCTTATTCTAATAGTTGTAGCAGTTTTAATAGTTCTAATAGTTCTAGTAGTTATTGTGCTTCTAATAGTTCTAACAGTTCTCATAATTATCATAGTTCTAATAGTTCTCATAGTTCTAATAATTATCATAGTTCTAATAGTTCTCTTAGTTCTGGTGTTTCTCATAGTTCTAGTAGTTCTAATAGTTCTAGTGTTTCTAATAGTTCTAATTGTTATTGTAGTTCTCCAAGTTCTTATAGTTCTAGTTGTTATAGTAGTTCTAATAGTTCTCTTAGTTCTGGTGTTTCTCATAGTTCTAATAGTTCTAGGGTTTCTAATAGTTCTAATTGTTATTGTAGTTCTCCAAGTTCTTATAGTTCTAGTTGTTCTAATAGTTCTAGTAGTTCTAGTATTTCTAATAGTTTGACTTGTTCTAATAGTTCTAGCAGTTTTAATAGTTATAGTAGTTATTGTGTTTCTATTAGTTCTAATAGTTCTAGTACTTCTAATAGTTCTCTTAGTTCTGGTGATTCTCATGGTTCTAGTAGTTCTAATAGTTCTAGTGTTTCTAATAGTTCTAATTGTTATTGTAGTTCTCCAAGTTCTCCAAGTTCTTATAGTTCTAGTTGTTCTAGTAGTTCTAGTATTTCTAATAGTTTGACTTGTTCTAATAGTTCTAGCAGTTTTAATAGTTATAGTAGTTATTGTGTTTCTATTAGTTCTAATAGTTCTCATAGTTCTCATAGTTATAATATTTATAATAGATCTCATAGTTATTTTACTTCTAGCAGTTTTAATAGTTATAGTAGTGCTAATAGTTCTAGTAGTTCTAGTATTTCTAATAGTTTGACTTGTTCTAATAGTTCTAGCAGTTTTAATAGTTATATTAGTTATTGTATTTCTATTAGTTCTCATAGTTCTCATATTTATAATATTAC
Source organism: Oncorhynchus clarkii lewisi (assembly GCF_045791955.1). NCBI lineage: Eukaryota > Metazoa > Chordata > Actinopteri > Salmoniformes > Salmonidae > Oncorhynchus > Oncorhynchus clarkii. Next base: position 47,163,661 of record NC_092170.1, on the reverse strand, counting down.
TCATAGTTATTTTACTTCTAGCAGTTTTAATAGTTATAGTAGTTATTGTGTTTCTATTAGTTCTAATAGTTCTCATAGTTCTCATAGTTCTCATAGTTCTCATAGTTCTCATAGTTATAATATTTATAAGAGATCTCATAGTTATTTTACTTCTAGTAGTTCTAATAGTTCTCTTAGTTCTGGTGTTTCTCATAGTTCTAGTAGTTCTAATAGTTCTAGTGTTTCTAATAGTTCTAATAGTTCTAGTGTTTCTCATAGTTCTAGTATTTCTAATAGTTTGACTTGTTCTAATAGTTCTAGTGTTTCTATTAGTTCTAATTGTTATTGTAGTTCTCCAAGTTCTTATAGTTCTAGTTGTTCTAATAGTTCTAGTAGTTCTAGTATTTCTAATAGTTTGACTTGTTCTAATAGTTCTAGCAGTTTTAATAGTTATAGTAGTTATTGTGTTTCTATTAGTTCTAATAGTTCTCATAGTTCTCATAGTTATAATATTTATAATAGATCTCATAGTTATTTTACTTCTAGCAGTTTTAATAGTAATATTAGTTATTGTGTTTCTATTAGTTCTAATAGTTCTCATAGTTCTCATAGTTATAATATTTGTAAGAGATCTCATAGTTATTTTACTTCTAATAGTTCTAATAGTTCTAGTGTTTCTAATAGTTCTAATTGTTATTGTAGTTCTCCAAGTTCTTATAGTTCTAGTTGTTATAGTAGTTCTAGTAGTTCTAATAGTTCTCATAGTTCTCATAGTTCTCATAGTTATAATATTTATAATAGATCTCATAGTTATTTTACTTCTAGCAGTTTTAATAGTTATAGTAGTTATTGTGTTTCTATTAGTTCTAATAGTTCTAATAGTTCTCATAGTTATAATATTTATAATAGTTCTCATAGTTATTTTACTTCTAGCAGTTTTAATAGTTATAGTAGTTATTGTGTTTCTATTAGTTCTAATAGTTTTAATAGTTCTCATAGTTCTCATAGTTATAATATTTATAAGAGATCTCATAGTTATTTTACTTCTAATAGTTCTAATAGTTCTCATAGTTCTCATAGTTCTCATAGTTATAATATTTATAATAGATCTCATAGTTATTTTACTTCTAGCAGTTTTAATAGTTATATTAGTTATTGTGTTTCTATTAGTTCTAATAGTTCTCATAGTTCTCATAGTTATAATATTTATAAGAGATCTCATAGTTATTTTACTTCTAGCAGTTTTAATAATTATAGTAGTTATTGTGTTTCTATTAGTTCTAATAGTTCTCATAGTTCTAGTGTTTCTATTAGTTCTAATTGTTATTGTAGTTCTCCAAGTTCTTATAGTTCTAGTTGTTCTAGTAGTTCTAGTATTTCTAATAGTTTGACTTGTTCTAATAGTTCTAGCAGTTTTAATAGTTATAGTAGTTATTGTGTTTCTATTAGTTCTAATAGTTCTCATAGTTCTAGTGTTTCTATTAGTTCTAATTGTTATTGTAGTTCTCCAAGTTCTTATAGTTCTAGTTGTTCTAATAGTTCTAGTAGTTCTAGTATTTCTAATAGTTTGACTTGTTCTAATAGTTCTAGCAGTTTTAATAGTTATAGTAGTTATTGTGTTTCTAATAGTTGTAATATTTCTAGCAGTTTTAATATTTATAATAGTTCTAATAGTTCTAGTGTTTCTAATATTTCTAATTGTTTTTATAGTTCTAGTAGTTGTAATAGTTGTAATAGTTCTAGTAGTTGTAATAGTTGTAATAGTTATAATAGTTCTAGTAGTTGTAATAGTTGTAATAGTTATAATAGTTCTAGTAGTTGTAATAGTTGTAATAGTTCTAGTAGTTGTAATAGTTCTAATAGTTCTAGTGTTTCTAATATTTCTAATTGTTTTAATAGTTCTAGCAGTTTTAGTTATTCTAGTAGTTTTAATAGTTGTAATAGTTCTAGTAGTTGTAATAGTTGTAATAGTTCTAGTAGTTGTAATAGTTCTAATAGTTCTAGTGTTTCTAATATTTCTAATTGTTTTTATAGTTCTAGCAGTTTTAGTTATTCTAGTAGTTTTAATAGTTGTAATAGTTCTAGTAGTTGTAATAGTTGTAATAGTTGTAATAGTTCTAGTAGTTGTAATAGTTGTAATAGTTATAATAGTTATTGTAGTTGTAATAGTTCTAGTAGTTGTAATAGTTCTAATAGTTCTAGTGTTTCTAATATTTCTAATTGTTTTTATAGTTCTAGCAGTTTTAGTTATTCTAGTAGTTTTAATAGTTGTAATAGTTCTAGTAGTTGTAATAGTTGTAATAGTTCTAGTAGTTGTAATAGTTCTAATAGTTCTAGTGTTTCTAATATTTCTAATTGTTTTTATAGTTCTAGCAGTTTTAGTTATTCTAGTAGTTTTAATAGTTGTAATAGTTCTAGTAGTTGTAATAGTTGTAATAGTTCTAGTAGTTGTAATAGTTGTAATAGTTATAATAGTTATAATAGTTATTGTAGTTGTAATAGTTCTAGTAGTTGTAATAGTTGTAATAGTTATAATAGTTCTTGTAGTTGTAATAGCTATAATAGTTCTAGTAGTTATAATAGTTATAATAGGTATAGTAGTTATAATAGTAGTAGTTATAGTAGTTATAATAGTTCTAATTTTTATAGTCGATTTAATAGTTAATAGTTATTGTAGTTGTATGTGTTCTAATAGTTCTAGTAGTTGTAATAGTTGTAATAGTTCTAGTAGTTCTTGTAGTTGTAATAGTTATAATAGTTCTTGTAGTTGTAATAGTTGTAATAGCTATAATAGTTCTAGTAGTTATAATAGTTATAGTAGTTACAATAGTAGTAGTTATAGTAGTTATAATAGTAGTAGTTATAGTAGTTATAATAGTAGTTATAGTAGTTATAATAGTTCTAATTTTTATAGTCGTTTTAATAGTTAATAGTTATTGTAGTTGTATGTGTTCTAATAGTTGTAATAGTTGTAATAGTTGTAATAGTTCTAGTAGTTCTTGTAGTTGTAATAGTTATAATAGTTCTTGTAGTTGTAATAGTTGTAATAGCTATAATAGTTCTAGTAGTTATAATAGTTATAGTAGTTACAATAGTAGTAGTTATAGTAGTTATAATAGTAGTAGTTATAGTAGTTATAATAGTAGTTATAGTAGTTATAATAGTTCTAATTTTTACAGTCGTTTTAATAGTTAATAGTTATTGTAGTTGTATGTGTTCTAATAGTTCTAGTATTTGTATTAGTTGTAATAGCTATAATAGTTCTAGTAATTATAATAGTTATAATAGTTATAGTAGTTACAATAGTAGTAGTTATAGTAGTTATAATAGTAGTAGTTATAGTAGTTACAATAATAGTTGTAGTAGTTATAAGTTCTAATTTTATAGTCGTTTTAATAGTTAATAGTTATTGTAGTTGTATGTGTTCTAATAGTTCTAGTAGTTGTAATAGTTCTAATAGTTCTAGTAGTTGTAATAGTTCTAATAGTTCTAGTAGTTGTAATAGTTCTAATAGTTCTAATTGTTCTTGTTTTAATGATTCTAGTAGTTGTAATAGTTGTAATGGTTATAGTAGTTGTAATATTTCTAATAGTTCTATTTGCTCTTGTTCAAATGTTTAATTAGGTTTTATTTTTATAATAGTTTATTCTAGTTCTAATATTTCTTGTATTTCTCATTTTTATAGTAGTTCCACTAGTTCTAATAGTTCTAATTGTTCTAATTCTAATAGTTTTAGTAGTTGTAGTTCTAATGGTTCTAATAGTTATATTTCTAATAGTTCTAATAGTTGTAGTTCTGATGGTTCTAATAGTTATAATTATAATAGTTCTAATAGTTCTAATTGTTCCAATTGTTCTCATTCTAATAGTTCTAATAGTTGAAGTTCTAATTATTCTATTATAATTCTAATAGTTCTCATAGTTCTCATAGTTATAATATTTATAAGAGATCTCATAGTTATTTTACTTCTAGTAGTTCTAATAGTTCTCTTAGTTCTGGTGTTTCTATTAGTTCTAATAGTTCTCATAGTTCTCATAGTTATAATATTTATAAGAGATCTCATAGTTATTTTACTTCTAGTAGTTCTAATAGTTCTCTTAGTTCTGGTGTTTCTAATATTTCTAATTGTTTTTATAGTTCTAGCAGTTTTAGTTATTCTAGTAGTTTTAATAGTTGTAATAGTTCTAGTAGTTGTAATAGTTGTAATAGTTCTAGTAGTTGTAATAGTTCTAATAGTTCTAGTGTTTCTAATATTTCTAATTGTTTTTATAGTTCTAGCAGTTTTAGTTATTCTAGTAGTTTTAATAGTTGTAATAGTTCTAGTAGTTGTAATAGTTGTAATAGTTGTAATAGTTCTAGTAGTTGTAATAGTTGTAATAGTTATAATAGTTATTGTAGTTGTAATAGTTCTAGTAGTTGTAATAGTTCTAATAGTTCTAGTGTTTCTAATATTTCTAATTGTTTTTATAGTTCTAGCAGTTTTAGTTATTCTAGTAGTTTTAATAGTTGTAATAGTTCTAGTAGTTGTAATAGTTGTAATAGTTCTAGTAGTTGTAATAGTTCTAATAGTTCTAGTGTTTCTAATATTTCTAATTGTTTTTATAGTTCTAGCAGTTTTAGTTATTCTAGTAGTTTTAATAGTTGTAATAGTTCTAGTAGTTGTAATAGTTGTAATAGTTCTAGTAGTTGTAATAGTTGTAATAGTTATAATAGTTATAATAGTTATTGTAGTTGTAATAGTTCTAGTAGTTGTAATAGTTGTAATAGTTATAATAGTTCTTGTAGTTGTAATAGCTATAATAGTTCTAGTAGTTATAATAGTTATAATAGGTATAATAGTAGTAGTTATAGTAGTTATAATAGTTCTAATTTTTATAGTCGATTTAATAGTTAATAGTTATTGTAGTTGTATGTGTTCTAATAGTTCTAGTAGTTGTAATAGTTGTAATAGTTCTAGTAGTTCTTGTAGTTGTAATAGTTATAATAGTTCTTGTAGTTGTAATAGTTGTAATAGCTATAATTTTTCTAGTAGTTATAATAGTTATAGTAGTTACAATAGTAGTAGTTATAGTAGTTATAATAGTAGTAGTTATAGTAGTTATAATAGTAGTTATAGTAGTTATAATAGTTCTAATTTTTATAGTCGTTTTAATAGTTAATAGTTATTGTAGTTGTATGTGTTCTAATAGTTCTAGTAGTTGTAATAGTTGTAATAGTTCTAGTAGTTCTTGTAGTTGTAATAGTTATAATAGTTCTTGTAGTTGTAATAGTTGTAATAGCTATAATAGTTCTAGTAGTTATAATAGTTATAGTAGTTACAATAGTAGTAGTTATAGTAGTTATAATAGTAGTAGTTATAGTAGTTATAATAGTAGTTATAGTAGTTATAATAGTTCTAATTTTTACAGTCGTTTTAATAGTTAATAGTTATTGTAGTTGTATGTGTTCTAATAGTTCTAGTATTTGTATTAGTTGTAATAGCTATAATAGTTCTAGTAATTATAATAGTTATAATAGTTATAGTAGTTACAATAGTAGTAGTTATAGTAGTTATAATAGTAGTAGTTATAGTAGTTATAATAATAGTTATAGTAGTTATAAGTTCTAATTTTATAGTCGTTTTAATAGTTAATAGTTATTGTAGTTGTATGTGTTCTAATAGTTCTAGTAGTTGTAATAGTTGTAATAGTTCTAGTAGTTGTAATAGTTCTAATAGTTCTAGTAGTTGTAATAGTTCTAATAGTTCTAGTAGTTGTAATAGTTCTAATAGTTCTAATTGTTCTTGTTTTAATGATTCTAGTAGTTGTAATAGTTGTAATGGTTATAGTAGTTGTAATATTTCTAATAGTTCTATTTGCTCTTGTTCAAATGTTTAATTAGGTTTTATTTTTATAATAGTTCATTCTAGTTCTAATATTTCTTGTATTTCTCATTTTTATAGTAGTTCCACTAGTTCTAATAGTTCTAATTGTTCTAATTCTAATAGTTTTAGTAGTTGTAGTTCTAATGGTTCTAATAGTTATATTTCTAATAGTTCTAATAGTTGTAGTTCTGATGGTTCTAATAGTTATAATTCTAATAGTTCTAATAGTTCTAATTGTTCCAATTGTTCTCATTCTAATAGTTCTGATAGTTGAAGTTCTAATTATTCTATTATAATTCTAATAGTTCTCATAGTTCTCATAGTTATAATATTTATAAGAGATCTCATAGTTATTTTACTTCTAGTAGTTCTAATAGTTCTCTTAGTTCTGGTGTTTCTATTAGTTCTAATAGTTCTCATAGTTCTCATAGTTATAATATTTATAAGAGATCTCATAGTTATTTTACTTCTAGTAGTTCTAATAGTTCTCTTAGTTCTGGTGTTTCTATTAGTTCTAATAGTTCTCATAGTTCTCATAGTTATAATATTTATAAGAGATCTCATAGTTATTTTACTTCTAGTAGTTCTAATAGTTCTCTTAGTTCTCGTGTTTCTCATAGTTCTAGTAGTTCTAATAGTTCTAGTGTTTCTAATAGTTTGACTTGTTCTAATAGTTCTAGCAGTTTTAATAGTTATAGTAGTTATTGTGTTTCTATTAGTTCTAATAGTTCTAATAGTTCTCATAGTTATAATATTTATAATAGATCTCATAGTTATTTTACTTCTAGCAGTTTTAATAGTTATAGTAGTTATTGTGTTTCTATTAGTTCTAATAGTTCTCATAGTTCTCATAGTTATAATATTTATAAGAGATCTCATAGTTATTTTACTTCTAGTAGTTCTAATAGTTCTCTTAGTTCTGGTGTTTCTCATAGTTCTAGTAGTTCTAATAGTTCTAGTGTTTCTATTAGTTCTAATTGTTATTGTAGTTCTCCAAGTTCTTATAGTTCTAGTTGTTCTAATAGTTCTAGTAGTTCTAGTATTTCTAATAGTTTGACTTGTTCTAATAGTTCTAGCAGTTTTAATAGTTATAGTAGTTATTGTGTTTCTAATAGTTGTAATATTTCTAGCAGTTTTAATATTTATAATAGTTCTAATAGTTCTAGTGTTTCTAATATTTCTAATTGTTTTTATAGTTCTAGTAGTTTTAATAGTTGTAATAGTTCTAGTAGTTGTAATAGTTCTAATAGTTCTAGTAGTTGTAATAGTTCTAGTAGGTGTAATAGTTGTAATAGTTCTAGTAGTTGTAATAGTTGTAATAGTTCTAATAGTTCTAGTGTTTCTAATTGTTTTTATAGTTCTAGCAGTTTTAGTTATTCTAGTAGTTGTAATAGTTGTAATAGTTCTAGTAGTTGTAATAGTTGTAATAGTTCTAGTAGTTGTAATAGTTGTAATAGTTATAATAGTTCTAGTGTTTCTAATTGTTTTTATAGTTCTAGCAGTTTTAGTTATTCTAGTAGTTTTAATAGTTCTAATAGTTCTAGTAGTTGTAATAGTTGTAATAGTTCTAGTAGTTGTAATAGTTGTAATAGTTCTAGTAGTTGTAATAGTTCTATTAGTTCTATTGTTTCTAATATTTCTAATTGTTTTTATAGTTCTAGCAGTTTTAGTTATTCTAGTAGTTTTAATAGTTGTAATAGTTCTAATAGTTGTAATAGTTGTAATAGTTCTAGTAGTTGTAATAGTTGTAATAGTTCTAGTAGTTGTAATAGTTCTAATAGTTGTAATAGTTGTAATAGTTGTAATAGTTGTAGTAGTTGTAATAGTTGTAATAGTTCTAGTAGTTGTAATAGTTCTAGTAGTTGTAATAGTTCTAGTAGTTGTAATAGTTGTAATAGTTCTAGTAGTTGTAATAGTTGTAATAGTTCTAGTAGTTGTAATAGTTGTAATAGTTCTAGTAGTTGTAATAGTTTTAATAGTTGTAATAGTTGTAATAGTTGTAATAGTTCTAGTAGTTGTAATAGTTTTAATAGTTGCAATAGTTCTAGTGTTTCTCATTGTTTTTATAGTTCTAGCAGTTTTAATATTTATAATAGTTCTAATAGTTCTAGTGTTTCTAATATTTCTAATTGTTTTTATAGTTCTAGCAGTTTTAGTTATTCTAGTAGTTGTAATAGTTGTAATAGTTCTAGTAGTTGTAATAGTTCTAGTAGTTGTAATAGTTGTAATAGTTCTAGTAGTTGTAATAGTTGTAATAGTTCTAGTAGTTTTAATAGTTGTAATAGTTCTAGTAGTTGTAATAGTTGTAATAGTTCTAATAGTTCTAATAGTTCTAATAGTTTTAATAGTTGTAATAGTTGTAATAGTTCTAGTAGTTGTAATAGTTTTAATAGTTGTACTAGTTCTAGTGTTTCTAATTGTTTTTATAGTTCTAGCAGTTTTAATATTTATAATAATTCTAATAGTTCTAGTGTTTCTAATATTTCTAATTGTTTTTATAGTTCTAGCAGTTTTAGTTATTCTAGTAGTTGTAATAGTTGTAATAGTTCTAGTAGTTGTAATAGTTGTAATAGTTCTAGTAGTTGTAATAGTTGTAATAGTTCTAGTAGTTGTAATAGTTGTAATAGTTGTAATAGTTCTAGTAGTTGTAATAGTTGTAATAGTTCTAGTAGTTGTAATAGTTGTAATAGTTCTAATAGTTCTAGTGTTTCTAATTGTTTTTATAGTTCTAGCAGTTTTAGTTATTCTAGTAGTTGTAATAGTTGTAATAGTTCTAGTAGTTGTAATAGTTGTAATAGTTCTAGTAGTTGTAATAGTTGTAATAGTTATAATAGTTCTAGTGTTTCTAATTGTTTTTATAGTTCTAGCAGTTTTAGTTATTCTAGTAGTTTTAATAGTTCTAATAGTTCTAGTAGTTGTAATAGTTGTAATAGTTCTAGTAGTTGTAATAGTTGTAATAGTTCTAGTAGTTGTAATAGTTCTATTAGTTCTATTGTTTCTAATATTTCTAATTGTTTTTATAGTTCTAGCAGTTTTAGTTATTCTAGTAGTTTTAATAGTTGTAATAGTTCTAATAGTTGTAATAGTTGTAATAGTTCTAGTAGTTGTAATAGTTGTAATAGTTCTAGTAGTTGTAATAGTTCTAATAGTTTTAATAGTTGTAATAGTTGTAATAGTTGTAGTAGTTGTAATAGTTGTAATAGTTCTAGTAGTTGTAATAGTTCTAGTAGTTGTAATAGTTCTAGTAGTTGTAATAGTTGTAATAGTTCTAGTAGTTGTAATAGTTGTAATAGTTCTAGTAGTTGTAATAGTTGTAATAGTTCTAGTAGTTGTAATAGTTGTAATAGTTCTAATAGTTTTAATAGTTGTAATAGTTGTAATAGTTGTAATAGTTCTAGTAGTTGTAATAGTTTTAATAGTTGCAATAGTTCTAGTGTTTCTCATTGTTTTTATAGTTCTAGCAGTTTTAATATTTATAATAGTTCTAATAGTTCTAGTGTTTCTAATATTTCTAATTGTTTTTATAGTTCTAGCAGTTTTAGTTATTCTAGTAGTTGTAATAGTTGTAATAGTTCTAGTAGTTGTAATAGTTCTAGTAGTTGTAATAGTTGTAATAGTTCTAGTAGTTGTAATAGTTGTAATAGTTCTAGTAGTTTTAATAGTTGTAATAGTTCTAGTAGTTGTAATAGTTGTAATAGTTCTAGTAGTTGTAATAGTTGTAATAGTTCTAGTAGTTGTAATAGTTCTAATAGTTCTAGTGTTTCTAATATTTCTAATTGTTTTTATAGTTCTAGCAGTTTTAGTTATTCTAGTAGTTTTAATAGTTGTAATAGTTCTAGTAGTTGTAATAGTTGTAATAGTTCTAGTAGTTGTAATAGTTCTAATAGTTCTAGTGTTTCTAATATTTCTAATTGTTTTTATAGTTCTAGCAGTTTTAGTTATTCTAGTAGTTTTAATAGTTGTAATAGTTCTAGTAGTTGTAATAGTTGTAATAGTTGTAATAGTTCTAGTAGTTGTAATAGTTGTAATAGTTATAATAGTTATTGTAGTTGTAATAGTTCTAGTAGTTGTAATAGTTCTAATAGTTATAATAGTTATTGTAGTTGTAATAGCTATAATAGTTCTAGTAACTATAATAGTTATAATAGGTATAGTAGTTATAATAGTAGTAGTTATAGTAGTTATAATAGTTCTAATTTTTATAGTCGATTTAATAGTTAATAGTTATTGTAGTTGTATGTGTTCTAATAGTTCTAGTAGTTCTTGTAGTTGTAATAGTTATAATAGTTCTTGTAGTTGTAATAGTTGTAATAGCTATAATAGTTCTAGTAGTTATAATAGTTATAGTAGTTATAATAGTAGTAGTTATAGTAGTTATAATAATAGTTGTAGTAGTTATAAGTTCTAATTTTTATAGTCGTTTTAATAGTTAATAGTTATTGTAGTTGTATGTGTTCTAATAGTTCTAGTAGTTGTAATAGTTCTAATAGTTCTAGTAGTTGTAATAGTTCTAATAGTTCTAGTAGTTGTAATAGTTCTAATAGTTCTAATTGTTCTTGTTTTAATGATTCTAGTAGTTGTAATAGTTGTAATGGTTATAGTAGTTGTAATATTTCTAATAGTTCTATTTGCTCTTGTTCAAATGTTTAATTAGGTTTTATTTTTATAATAGTTCATTCTAGTTCTAATATTTCTTGTATTTCTCATTTTTATAGTAGTTCCACTAGTTCTAATAGTTCTAATTGTTCTAATTCTAATAGTTTTAGTAGTTGTAGTTCTAATGGTTCTAATAGTTATATTTCTAATAGTTCTAATAGTTGTAGTTCTGATGGTTCTAATAGTTATAATTCTAATAGTTCTAATAGTTCTAATTGTTCCAATTGTTCTCATTCTAATAGTTCTAATAGTTGAAGTTCTAATTGTTACAATAGTTCTAATTATAATAGTCCTAATATTTCAAACTGTTCAAATTGTTGTAGTTATAATAGTTCCGATAGGTTTTATATGTCTATTTCTAATAGTTCTAATATGTATATTTCTAATAGTTCTGATAGTTCAAATAGTTATAATTGTTCCAATTCTAATATTTCAAATAGTTCTATTAGTTCTAATTCTAATATTTATAATAGTTGTAATAGTTGTAATTATATTAGTTGTAATAGTTCTTCTTCTATGGTGATCAGACATCCCTTCATAACCTTAATGTCTATGGTGATCAGACATCCCTTCACTACCTTAATGTCTATGGTGATCAGACATGCCTTCATAACCTTAATGTCTATGGTGATCAGACATCCCTTCACTACCTTAATGTCTATGGTGATCAGACATCCCTTCACTACCTTAATGTCTATGGTGATCAGACATCCCTTCACTACCTTAATGTCTATGGTGATCAGACATCCCTTCATAACCTTAATGGTGATCAGACATCCCTACACTACCTTAACATGCCTTCACTACCTTAATGTCTATGGTGATCAGACATCCCTTCACTACCTTAATGCCTATGGTGATCAGACATCCCTTCACTACGTTAATGTCTATGGTGATCAGACATCCCTTCATAACCTTAATGTCTATGGTGATCAGACATGCCTTCATAACCTTAACATGCCTTCACTACCTTAATGTCTATGGTGATCAGACATCCCTTCACTACCTTAATGCCTATGGTGATCAGACATCCCTTCACTACCTTAATGTCTATGGTGATCAGACATCCCTTCACTACGTTAATGTCTATGGTGATCAGACATCCCTTCATAACCTTAATGTCTATGGTGATCAGACATCCCTTCACTACCTTAATGTCTATGGTGATCAGACATCCCTTCACTACCTTAATGTCTATGGTGATCAGACATCCCTTCACTACCTTAATGTCTATGGTGATCAGACATCCCTTCACTACCTTAATGCCTATGGTGATCAGACATCCCTTCACTACCTTAACATGCCTTCATAACCTTAATGTCTATGGTGATCAGACATCCCTTCATAACCTTAATGTCTATGGTGATCAGACATCCCTTCATAACCTTAATGTCTATGGTGATCAGACATCCCTTCATAACCTTAATGTCTATGGTGATCAGACATCCCTTCACTACCTTAATGTCTATGGTGATCAGACATGCCTTCACTACCTTAATGTCTATGGTGATCAGACATCCCTTCACTACCTTAATGTCTATGGTGATCAGACATCCCTTCACTACCTTAATGTCTATGGTGATCAGACATCCCTTCATAACCTTAATGTCTATGATGATCAGACATCCCTTCACTACCTTAATGTCTATGGTGATCAGACATCCCTTCACTACCTTAATGTCTATGGTGATCAGACATCCCTTCACTACCTTAATGTCTATGGTGATCAGACATCCATTCACTACCTTAATGCCTATGGTGATCAGACATCCCTTCATAACCTTAATGTCTATGGTGATCAGACATCCATTCACTACCTTAATGCCTTTTTTTTGATCAGACATCCCTTCATAACCTTAATGTCTATGGTGATCAGACATCCCTTCACTACCTTAATGTCTATGGTGATCAGACATCCCTTCACATACCATAGACATTAAGGTTATGAAGGCATGTCTGATCACCATAGACTTAATGTCTATGGTGATCAGACATGCCTTCATAACCTTAATGTCTATGGTGATCAGACATCCCTTCACTACCTTAAAACCTCATATGGATAGGGGAGACGCTAGCGTCTCAACTGGCCAATTTCCAGGGGAAATGCAGTGCGCCAGATTCAAATAAAATCTTATAAAATTCAAACTTTCATTAAATCACACATGTAAGATACTCAATTAAAGCTACACTCGTTGTGAATCCAACATGTCAGATTTAAAAAATGCTTTTCAGTGAAAGCATAAGAAGCTATTATCTGATACCATGCAACCATCTGCACCAGCAGTAAACAAAGGAGCTAGCGTAGCAGGCACTACACAAAACGCTGAAATAAAATATAAAATATGCATTACCTTTGACGAGCTTCTTTTGTTGGCACTCCAATATGTCCCATAAACATCACAATTTGTTATTTTGTTTGATTAATTCCACCCATATATATCGAAAATGTCCATTTATAAATCATGTTTGATCCAGAAAAAAACAGCTTACCAAAACACAACGTCACTACAAAATATTTCAAAAGTTGCCTATAAACTTTGGCAAAATATTTCAAGCTACTTTTGTAATACAAAGTTAGGTATTTTTAAACGCTACTAATCGATCAAATTGTAGACGGGGCAATCAATACAGGAACGAAACCAAACCAGCACTGCTGTTCACGTCTTGCGCAACTCACAAATGTGTCCCCAGTTCCGAGTTGGCCTACTTATTTAATGCACAAAGGAATAACCTCAACCATATTCCGAAGACTGGCGACATCGTGTGGAAGCGGTAGGAACTGAACATGGGTTCCTATTAAATATCCAATGGCAAAGACAATGTTGTCAACAGAGAGGGGAAAAAAAAAATCTGAACAGTTAGTCCTCAGGGTTTTACCTGCTACATAAGTTCTGTTATACTCACAGACATGATTCAAACAGTTTTAGAAACGGGGTGTTTTCCATCCAAATCTATGAATAATATGCATATCTTATATTCTTGGCATGAGTAGCAGGAAGTTGAAATTGGGCACGCTATTTATCCAAAAGTGAAAATTTGTCCCCCTATCCCCAAGAAATTAATGCCAATGGCTTCTAAAACTAGGGGAAAATGCCACACTTGACCGTTGCACTGGATTCATTCCCACAGTGAATGGCTAAGCCTTCTACACTATTAAACCACACATTATTGTAGAGACTTTGATATTACCGGCTGCAATTGATATGGTGAAAACAATGTGTGGGGAGGCAGAGTATCAGAAACTCACATCGATACATTTGTCAGATAACACTGTGAAACTAAGAATTGATGCTATAGCTTGCAATCAAGAGGAAACTGACTAAATGACTCAAACTCCCCACCTTATGCTCTCCAAATGGACGTTAGCTGTGAGGGCCGAGATGCATTGACTTTCATTCGCTATAAATGTCGGAGGATGCTGTTCACTAGGACATATTGCTCTGTCTCACGATTCCCGGGCATGAAACGGCAAGGGGGATGTTCATTGTTCATGTTCAGTCTACTGCTTGACTATATTGACAAAAAACAGATTCCATGGCATCAAATGGTGGGCTGTTGCACAGATGGGGCTCCATTATTCACGGGACGACGAGCAGGCCTCTACACTCCGGATATGACTATGTCTCCCTTTGCCATATGGATGCATTGTATGATACACCCACTGAGCTATAATGGATACACCGAGAGCAACTTACGGCAAAAAACCTGGTCTCAGAACTGTGAGACATGCAACAGGTAACTTTGATTGTAAACTACATCATAAACTACATCATGCAAAACTATGTGGAGATACGGGATCAGAGCATGACAGTGTTCTATTTCACACAGAGGCTTGGTGGTTATCGAGGGGGAGTGTTGGAAAGATTTTCTGAATTGAGAGAGGAACTGTTGTCATTCGCAATTGATGTAAAAAAAAAGGCTTTATTGACATTCTGTGTAATGAAAAGAAAATGTGTCTTCTTGTCTATGTAACTAAGATACTTGGGAAACTGAACAAACTGAAGGCAAGCTTGCAGATCTACCAAATCAGCTAAATCTGTTTGACTGTGTCCTGGCTAAGTTGATATGATGGTAAGTGAAATTGAAGAGCTGATCGAGCTGTCATGTGACTGAATGCTGCAGAAAACACATTCACATTTTACTATGGAGGAGTTTTGGTTCCTGGCTGAAAGGGAATACTGTGTTTTCTCCTTCTGAGCATTATAACTCTTGGTACAGTGATGTCTTATGTTTCACCTAGTCATGGCTGAACGATGACTTGAATAACATACAGCTGGCAGGTCATACTCTGTATTGGCAGGATAAAACAGCAGCCTCTGGTAAGACAAGGGTGAAGGTTTATGCATATCGGTAAACAACAGCTGGTGCACGATATCTGAGGAAGTCTCAAGGCTTTGCTCACCTGAGGTAGAGTATCTCATTATAAGCTGTAATCCACACTATCTACCAAGAGAGTGTTTATGTATATTCTTCGTAGCTGTCTATTTACCACCACAAACAGATGCTGGCACTAAGACCACACTCAACGAGCTGTAAAAGGTCATAAGCTAACAGGAAAACGCCCAATACAGAGGCAGCACTCCTATTGCCGGGGACTATAATGCAGGGAAACTTACATCTGCTTTACCTCATTTCTACCAGCATGTTAAATGTGCAACCAGAGGGGAAAAACTCTAAACCACCTTTACTGCACACACAGAGACGTGTAAAAAGCTCTCCCTCACACTCCATTTGGTAAATCTGACCACATTTCTATCCTCCTGATTCCTGCTTACAAGCAAAAATTAATGCAGGAAGCACCAGTGATAAGGCCACTAAAAAAAGTGGTCAGATGAAGCAGATGCTAAGCTACAGGACTGTTTTGCTAGCACAGATTGGAATATGTTCCGAGATTCTTCCGATTGCATTGAGGAGTACACCACATCAGTCACTGGCTTCATCAATAAGTGAATCGATGACGTTGTCCCCACAGTGACTGTATGTACATACCCCAACCAGAAGCCATGGATTACAGGCAACATCTGCACTGAGCTAAAGGGTAGAGCTGCCGCTTTCAAGGAGTGGGACTCTAACCTGGAAGCTTATAAGAAATCCAGCTATGCCCTCCGACGAACCATCAAACAGGCAAAGATTGAATCGTACTACACCGGCTACGACGCAGGCCACTATAGTCCCTGTGCCCACGAACACTAAGGTAACCTGCCTAAATGACTACTACCCTAGTCGTAGAACTCACGTCTGTAGCCATGAAGTGCTTTGAAAGGCTGGTCATGGCTCACATCAACAGAATTTTCCCAGAAACCCTACACCCACTCCAATTTGCGCACCACATCAACAGATCCACAGATGATGCAATCTCTGTTGCACTCCACACTGCCCTTTCAGACCTGGACAAAAGGAACACCTATGTGAGAATGCTATTAATTGACTACAGCTCAGAGTTCAAAACCACAGTGCCCTCAAAGCTTATCACTAAGCTAAGGACTCTGAGACTAAACACCTCCCTCTGAAACTGGATCCTGGACATCCAGACGGGCCGCCCCCAGGTGTTGAGGGAAGGCAATAACACATCCACCATGCTGATCCTCAATACAGGGGCCCCTCAGGGGTGCGTGCTCAGTCCCCGCCTGCACTCCCTGTTCACTCATGGCTGCCCAGCCAGTCATGAATCCAACACCATCATTAAGTTTGCCAATGACACATCAGTGTCGGCCTGATCACCGACAACGACGAGACAGCCTATAGGGAGGAGCCTATAGGGGGGAGGTCAGAGACCTGGCCGTGTGGTGCCAGGACAACAACAGTGGTAGGTCTGATCACCGATAACAACGAGACAGCCTATAGGGAGGTCACAGACCTGCCGTGTGGTGCCAGGACAGAAACCTCTCCCTCAATGTGATCAAGACAAAGGAGATGATTGTGGACTACAAGAAAAGGAGGACTGAGCACTTCCCCATTCTCATCGATGGGGCTGTAGTGGAGAAGGTTGAGAGCTTCAAGTTCCTTGGTGTCCACATCACAAACTAACTGACATGGTTCAAACACACCAAGACAATCATGAAGAGGGCAGACTGAAAATATTTGGCATGGGTCCTCAGATCCTCCAAAGGTTCTACAGCTGCACAATCGAGAGCATCCTGATGGGTTGCATCACTGTCTGGTATGGCAACTGCTCGGCCTCCGACCTCAATGCACTACAGAGGGTAGTGTGTACGGCCCAGTACATCTGGGGCCAAGCTTCCTGCTATCCAGGACCTCTATACCAGGCGATGTCAGATGAAGACCCTAAAAATTGTTGATGACTCCAGCCACCCTAGTTATAGACTGTTCTCTCTGCTACCGCACGGCAAGCAGTACCGGAGCGCCAAGTCTAGGACCAAGAGGCCTTTAAACAGCTTCTACCCCAAAGCCTTAAGACTCCTGAACATCTAATCAAAGGGCTACGACTATTTGCATTGCCCCCCCCTTCTTTTATACTGCTGCTTTTCTCTGTTATTATCTATGCATAGTCACTTAAATAACTCTACCTACATGTACATATTACCTCAATTACCTTGACTAACCGTTGCCCCCGCACACTGACTCTGTACTGATATCTCCTGTAGTATAGCCTCGATATTGTTATTTTACTGCTGCTATTTAATTATTTGAAAATTGTATTTATTTATTTATTAAAACTGCGTTGTTGGTTAACAACTACACCTGTTGTATTCAGCGCAATTGTCAAAGAACGTTTGATTCGATTTGATTTTAGTGCTCTCGTCTGCATTAAAAACAAATAACGATCCAGGTTGGATCTGATCGGAAAGATGAGGTGCACACTGTCGACCACGCCTCCTGACTTTGAGAAGCTCTGTCGCGACATGCATCAAGCTCACCTGTCTCATTAGTGGTGTTGAGATAAGAGACTAATTTGTAATTGACTCTCTTAAAGCACCACATTAAAAGTATTACAATGGTGAGGTAAAAATACAATCAGAAATAATGTTAGAATGTTATACAATTAAATGCCATAGCCCAAATTACAAAAGTACATTGGCTGTCAATTACACAATGTTTTTTCATATGGGATCGTGTGCCAAAACATTTTTGGAACCCCTGGCCCATGGTGTCCAGACATCCCTTCACCCCCTTAGTGCCCATGTTGTCCAGACATCCCCTCACCCCCTTAGTGCCCATGGTGTCCAGACATCCCTTCTCCCCCTTAGTGCCCATGGTGTCCAGACATCGCTTCACCCCCTTAATGCCCATGGTGTCCAGACATCCCTTCACCCCCTTAATGCCCATGGTGTCCAGAAATCCCTTCACCCCCTTAATGCCCATGGTGTCCAGACATCCCTTCAACCACTTAGTGCCCATGGTGTCCAGACATCCCTTCACCCCCTTAGTGCCCATGGTGCCCATGGTGTCCAGACATCCCTTCACCCCCTTAGTGCCCATGGTGCCCATGGTGTCCAGACATCCCTTCACCCCCTTAGTACCCATGGTGTCCAGACATCCCTTCACCCCCTTAGTGCCCATGGTGCCCATGGTGTCCAGACATCCCTTCACCCCCTTAGTGCCCATGGTGCCCATGGTGTCCAGACATCCCTTCACCCCCTTAGTGCCCATGGTGCCCATGGTGTCCAGACATCCCTTCACCCCCTTAGTGCCCATGGTGTCCAGACATCCCTTCAACCACTTAGTGCCCATGGTGTCCAGACATCCCTTCACCCCCTTAGTGCCCATGGTGTCCAGACATCCCTTCACCCCCTTAGTGCCCATTGTGTCCAGACATCCCTTCTCTCCCTTATTGCCCATGGTGTCCAGACATCCCTTCACCCCCTTAGTGCCCATGGTGTCCAGACATCCCTTCACCCCCTTAGTGCCCATGGTGTCCAGACATCCCTTCACCCCCTTAGTGCCAATGGTGTCCAGACATCCCTTCTCTCCCTTAGTGCCCATGGTGTCCAGACATCCCTTCACTCCCTTAGTGCCCATGGTGTCCAGACATCCCTTCACCCCCTTAGTGCCCATGGTGCCCATGGTGTCCAGACATCCCTTCTCCCCCTTAGTGCCCATGGTGTCCAGACATCGCTTCACCCCCTTAATGCCCATGGTGTCCAGACATCCCTTCACCCCCTTAATGCCCATGGTGTCCAGAAATCCCTTCACCCCCTTAATGCCCATGGTGTCCAGACATCCCTTCAACCACTTAGTGCTCATGGTGTCCAGACATCCCTTCACCCCCTTAGTGCCCATTGTGCCCATGGTGTCCAGACATCCCTTCACCCCCTTAGTGCCCATGGTGCCCATGGTGTCCAGACATCCCTTCACCCCCTTAGTACCCATGGTGTCCAGACATCCCTTCACCCCGTTAGTGCCCATGGTGTCCAGACATCCCTTCACCCCCTTAGTGCCCATGGTGTCCAGACATCCCTTCATCCCCTTAATGCCCATTGTGTCCAGACATCCCTTCACCCCCTTAGTGCCCTTGGTGTCCAGACATCCCTTCACCCCCTTAGTGCCCATGGTGTCCAGACATCCCTTCATCCCCTTAATGCCCATGGTGTCCAGACATCCCTTCTCTCCCTTAGTGCCCATGGTGTCCAGACATCCCTTCACTCCCTTAGTGCCCATGGTGTCCAGACATCCCTTCACCCCCTTAATGCCCATGGTGTCCAGACATCCCTTCACCCCCTTAGTGCCCATGGTGTCCAGACATCCCTTCATCCCCTTAATGCCCATGGTGTCCAGACATCCCTTCTCTCCCTTAGTGCCCATGGTGTTCAGTCATCGCTTCACCCCCTTAATGCCCATGGTGTCCAGACATCCCTTCACTCCCTTAGTGCCCATGGTTTCCAGGAGTGATTTTGAGCTGTAACGGCTGTGGTTAGCTCTGAACGTGCTCTGAATCTAACTCACAGAGACCATGGCAACTGGGACTCTGAGCGATATTAAAATGTCTTTGTGAATTTGGAAGTGATAAAAAAGCGATGTAACATTTTCATCTGTGCCGAGTGATGGATGGGAGCACCGGGATTTCCAGGGGTGTCACATTTCCATCTTTCTGAGAGCTGTCAAATGGAGCTGTCATACACAGAGCCTTGCTGATATAGTATAGTATGACGTTCTCCTGCTACATGTTCAACCCATCTATCATGGAGAGAGCAGAGCAGTCACAAGGGCATAGATGAGCATCAACAAACGGATGATGAACAGCCACACACACACATACTAATCATAGAAATCATGATGATTAGTTTTCTGGTAACCTGATCTGAATATATCATGTAGTCAATGACATCGTTCTCAGTTGGAGGTCATTTGGGCAGAGAGAGACTCAGAGATACAAGGTCACTCTGGATTATGGCACAGTAAATTATTTAGAGGTGTTTTAGTGTGTAGATGGACACAAAACACAGTCACATACGATATATTAAGTATCAGTTTCTATAGCCAGGATAGGTCTGTGTACAACGTGGGAACTGAATCCCTGACTTTCCACATTCCTCTTCCGCTAGTCCTTTACTATATTCTGGTTGTAAATGTATCCACTTGTCTGGCTGGAATTGGATTTTGGAGTTGTCAAATTAACTTTCTCTTCCTAGTCATGTCACAACAATCAACTCTCTGCTCTCCTTGTCCTGTGTATCACAAATGTATTATGTATGAGTTCACATGCTGTAAATATTATCGACAGAATGCAAAAATGTAGTATTTTAACCCTCTCCACTCTCTTCCTCCAAGTCCCGTCCCAACCATAACGTGGAGGAAGATGAATGGTAACATCCCTAAGAAGGCTCGTCTGAGGAAGTCCCAGGCTGTTCTGGAGATCCCTAATGCACAGCTTGAGGACACTGGGACCTACGAGTGTAAAGCGGAGAACCCCAGAGGAGGAACAGCCTTTAAGGGACACATCCAGATCTACAGTAAGTTAAGGAGGGATGGACTGGAGCTACATGTTGTTGTTGTCTAATTGTTTGTTTGTTCATCTGTGACTGTTGCGTTCATCTGTGACTGTGGTATTAATCTGTGACTGTGGTGTTCATCTGTGACTGTGGTATTAATCTGTGACTGTGGCTTCCATCTGTGACTGTGGCGTTCATCTGTGACCGTGGTGTTAATATGTTACTGTGGTGTTAATATATTACTGTAGTGTTAGTCTGTGACTGTGGCGTTCATCTGTGACTGTGGCGTTCATCTGTGACTGTGGTTTTAATCTGTGACTGTGGCGTTAATATGTGACTGTGGCGTTAATATGTGACTGTGGCGTTAATATGTGACTGTGGTGTTAATCTGTGACTGTGGGGTTAATATGTGACTGTGGGGTTAATATGAGACTGTGGTGTTAATCTGTGACTATGGCGTTAATATGTGACTGTGGCGTTAATATGTGACTGTGGTGTTAATCTGTGACTGTGGGGTTAATATGTGACTGTGGGGTTAATATGAGACTGTGGTTTTAATGTGTGACTGTGGTGTTTGTCTGTGACTGAGGTGTCAGTCTGTGACTGTGGTATTATTCCTTGAGTGTGGTGTTAATATGTGACTGTGGTGTTAATCTGTGACTGTGGTGTCAATTTGTGACTGTGGTATTAAATCTGTGACTGTGGTCACTTCTTCGGGATCAGTGTCCCTTCCACGGGACGGTTGAGCTAACGTAGGCTAATGCGATTAGCATTAGTTTGTAAGTAACAAGAAGATTTCCCAGGACGTAGACATATCTGATATTGGCAGAAAGCTTAAATTCTTGTTAGTCTAACTGCACTGACCAATTTACAATAGCTATTACAGTGAAGTAATACCATTCTATTGTTTGAGGAGATTACACAATTTTGAAAATGAAAAGTTATTAACAAACAAATTAGGCACATTTGGGCAGTCTTGATACAACATTCTTAAAAGGAATACAATGGTTAATTGGATCAGTCTAATACTTTGCCCATACACTGCTGCCATCTAGTGGCCTAAATCTAAATCCTACCTGGGCTGGAATAATATATTATGTCCTTACTCTTGCATTTTAAAGATGATGGTACAAAAAAAATACAAAAGAACGGTGTGGTGTTACTATGATGTTACTACGCGGTTACTATGGTGTTACTATGCTGTTACTGTGGTGTTACTATGGTGTTACTATGCTGTTACTGTGCTGTTACTGTGGTATTACCTTACTGTTACTGTGGTGTTACTATGCTGCTACTGTGGTATTACTGAACCTGGTGTCACTGTGGTATTACTGTGGTGTTACTGAACCTGCTGTTACTGTTGTGTCACTGTGGTATTACTGTGGTGTTACTGAACCTGCTGTTACTGTGGTGTTACTGTGGTGTTACTGTGGTGTTACTGAACCTGCTGTTACTGTGGTGCTACTGAACCTGCTGTTACTGGGGTGTTACTGTGGTTTTAGTATACTGAATCTACTGTGTTACTGTGGTGTTACTATGGTGTTGCTGTGCTGTTACTGAACTTGGTCTTCCTGCGGTCTCACTGTGATTTTACTTTGTTGTATGCCAGGCACTTCCTCCTCTAGTCTTGGCATCTTCAGGGTGCTGCCTTTTCTTTGTGTGGTTTTATTGGACTATTATAGTCAGGAAAGTCTCCGCTCATAATGAAGTTTCAAACAAAAGGCTGACCTGTTTAAATTACATGCATTGTGAGCCTGCTACCAATGACTATCTCCCTGGCTCTGTGTGATTCAGGGAGAAGAGTGAGCTGCCAGAAAGTACAGGTGCCCAGGAAGTGTGTGTGTGTGTGTGTGTGTGTGTGTGTGTGTGTGTGTGTGTGTGTGTGTGTGTGTGTGTGTGCGCATGAGCACATATGCTTGTTTGTGTTTGGACAGGCAGGTACCCAATCAGATAGTTTTATTATGGTGGGCAGGGCTGGTAACTCAAGGATGCCCAGTCTTTGCTAAGAAGTTACTGTAGCCAGCGTTCTCTCAGTGACTGGACAGAAGATGCAGCTGGATGAATGACTACAAAACAAACTGGAAGATAGGAGGTGTCTCTATCTCTGCTGACTAGTAGCATTAAATTATCAACCGTTTCTTTAACTAGGCAAGTGTAACGGCTTCTAGGAGTAGTGGGTGGAGGAGTCAGGCGCAGAGAGCAGGTAGTTCAGAACGTGGATCTTTATTCCAAAAATAGTGAAAATGGACATGCCAAACACAAGGGCGCATAAAATACCCAGTCCAAACAAACAGGACTAAACTGTCCGGAAAAATAGAATCCACAAATAATCCAAAACCATGAACAGAAAACAAGCCCGCACAGTAGCCGGCGGGCCTAGTCCCCTTAAATAGCCCACAAACAAAACTAAACTCAAAACAGGTGTAACCAATCAGACCAAACTACCAGAAACAAAAAAGGGAATCGATGGCAGCTAGTAGGCCGGCGACGACGACCGCCAAGCGCCGCCCGAACAGGAAGCGGCACCATCTTCGGCGGGATTCGTGACAGCAAGCTAGTTAATTCTTATTTTCAATGACGGCCTAGGAACAGTGGGTTAATTGCCTCAGGAGAAGAACATTTTTTTTTTACCTTGTCAGTTCAGGGATTCAATCTTGCAACCTTTCGGTTAGAAGTCCAACGCTCTAACCACTAGGCTACCTGCTGGTTACTAGTCCAACGCTCTAACCACTAGGCTACCTGCTGGTTACTAGTCCAACGCTCTAACCACTAGGCTACCTGCTGATTACTAGTCCAACGATCTAACCACTAGGCTACCTGCTGGTTACTAGTCCAACGCTCTAACCATTAGGCTACCTGCTGGTTACTAGTCCAATGCTCTAACCACTAGGCTACCTGCTGGTTACTAGTCCAACGCTCTAACCACTAAGCTACCTGCTGGTTACTAGTCCAACTCTCTAACCATTAGGCTACCTGCTGGTTACTAGTCCAACGCTCTAACCACTAGGCTACCTGCTGGTTACTAGTCCAACGCTCTAACCACTAGGATACCTGCTGGTTACTAGTCCAACGCTCTAACCACCAGGCTAGCTGCTGGTTACTAGTCCAACGCTCTAACCACTAGTCTACCTGCTGCTTACTAGTCCAACGCCCTAACCACTAGGCTGCCTGCTGGTTACTAGTCCAACGCTCTAACACCTAGTCTACCTCCTGCTTACTAGTCCAACGCTCTAACCACTAGTCTACCTGCTGCTTACTAGTCCAACGCTCTAACCACTAGGATACCTGCTGGTTACTAGTCCAACGCTCTAACCACTAGTCTACCTGCTGCTTACTAGTCCAACGCTCTAACCACTAGTCTACCTGCTGCTTACTAGTCCAACGCCCTAACCACTAGTCTACCTGCTGCTTACTAGTCCAACGCTCTAACCACTAGGCTACCTGCTGGTTACTAGTCCAACACTCTAACCACTAGGCTACCTGCTGGTTACTAGTCCAACGCTCTAACCACTAGGATACCTGCTGGTTACTAGTCCAACGCTCTTAGCACTAGGCTACCTGCTGGTTACTAGTTCAACGCTCTAACCACTAGGCTACCTGCTGGTTACTAGTCCAACGCTCTAACCACTAGGCTACCTGCCACCAGTTACATATGTGTATAAATTAGAGGTCTATCTAATTCAGTTCATCCAGGTAACAACTGTGGAACCTGGCATGGGGTTTTAGCCCCAACACTTATTTTTCACTCTCATAAAATTCACTGGACATAGCTGTTTGACAAATTTGATTTCAGTCTCATTTAGTTTTGATAGCAGGAATTTATCTACGTCAACACCTTGGAGAAAATAACCGTCACTCGGAAGGAAAGACTAACCTGGCAGCTTAATTGGGCAGGGTTAAACACTGGGCTAAATACTGCAGGGTCAGAACAACATAACAGTCATTGCAGTGTTATAAACTGGGCAAAATACTGCAAGGTCAGGACAACATAGTGTGGTGCAAAATGATGTGTGTGTGTGTGTGTGTGTGTGTGTGTGTGTGTGTGTGTGTGTGTGTGTGTGTGTGTGTGTGTGTGTGTGTGTGTGTGTGTGTGTGTGACAGAGGGATTGATGAGGCAATGTTCTCACGTGTCAGCATACATGTGCATGCTGGTAAGGGTGTAGGCGTGCTGTGTATATGCCTTCCTATTTCATCTTTTCTCTCCTCCTCAGCCTTCCCCCAGTGGATCAGCACGATAAACGACAGCCAGTTGGACAGTGGAGATCAGCTGCACTGGGAGTGCAAGGCCACAGGGATCCCTAGACCCACCTACCGCTGGCTCCGCAATGGAGAGTTGATCACACCACAGGTACTCACACACAGGTTCCCACGAATACACAGCATGATTTCAGCAATATACCCAGTTCTAGAATACACAGCATGATTTCAGCAATATAGCCAGTTCTAGAATACACAGCATCATTTCAGCAATACACCCAGTTCTAGAATACACAGCATCATTTCAGCAATATACCAAGTTCTAGAATACACAGCATGATTTCAGCAATATACCAAGTTCTAGAATACACAGCATGATTTCAGCAATATACCCAGTTACAGAATACACAGCATCATTTCAGCAATATACCCAGTTCTAGAATACACAGCATGATTTCAGAAATATACCCAGTTCTAGAATACACAGCATGATTTCAGCAATATACTCAGTTACAGAATACACAGCATCATTTCAGCAATATACCCAGTTCTAGAATACACAGCATGATTTCAGAAATATACCCAGTTCTAGAATACACAGCATGATTTCAGCAATATACCCAGTTCTAAAATACACAGCATCATTTCAGCAATATACCCAGTTCTAGAATACACAGCATGATTTCAGCAATATACCCAGTTCTAGAATACACAGCATGATTTCAGCAATATACCCAGTTCTAGAATACACAGCATCATTTCAGCAATATACCCAATTCTAGAATACACCGCATCATTTCAGCAATATACCCAGTTCTAGAATACACAGCATCGTTTCAGAAATATACCCAGTTCTAGAATACACAGCATGATTTCAGCAATATACCCAGTTTTAGAATACACAGCATGATTTCAGCAATATACCCAGTTCTCAAACACACAGCATCATTTAGCAATATACCCCTTTCTAGAATACAGAGCATAATTTCAGCAATATAACCATTTCTAGAATACACAGCATTATTTCAGCAATATACCCAGTTCTAGAACACACAGCATGATTTCAGCAATACACCCAGTTCTCAAACACACAGCATCATTTAGCAATATACCCAGTTCTAGAATACAGAGCATCATTTCAGCAATATAACCATTTCTAGAATACACAGCATTATTTCAGCAATATACCCAGTTCTAGAATACACAGTATCATTTCAGCAATATAACCAGTTCTAGAATACACAGCATTATTTCAGCAATATACCCAGTTCTAGAATACACAGCATCATTTCAGCAATATAACCAGTTCTAGAATACACAGCAGAGACTGTTTTTTGATTTTTCAAAATGTGAAATTTGTAGTTAGTTGTTTGGTTTACAGTGGCTTGTGAAAGTATTCACCCCCCATGGCATTTTTCCTATTTTCTTGCCTTTCAACCTGGAATTAAAATATATTTTTGGTGGGTTTGCATCATTCTATTTACACAACATCCCTACCACTTTGAAGATGCAAAATATGTTTTATTGTGAAACAAACAAGAAATTACGGAAAAACAGAAAACTTGAGCGTGCATAACTATTCAGCCCCCCCCCCACAAAAAAAGTCCATACTTTTTAGAGCCACCTGTAGAGCCACATACCCCACGTTTCTTGGGATATTCTTCTATAAGTTTGGCACATCTGGCCATTAGGATTTTTGCCCATCATTCAAGAAAAAACTGCTCCAGCTCCTTCAAGTTGGATGGGTTCCGCTGACGTATAGCACTCCTTAAGTCATACCACATATTCTCAATTGGATTGAGGTCTGGTCCTTTACTAGGCCAATCCAATACATTTAAATGTGTCTCCTTAAACCACTCAAGTGTTGCTTTAGCAGTATGCTTAGGGTCATTGTCCTGCTGGAAGGTGAACCTCTGTCCCAGTCTCAAATCTCTGGAAGACTGAAACAGGTTTCCCTCAAGAATTTCCCTGTATTTAGCTCCATCCATCATTACTTCAATTCTGATCAGTTTCCCAGTCCCTGCCGATGAAAAACATCCTCACAGTATGATGCTGCCACCACCATGCTTCACTGTGGGGATGGTGTTTTCGGGGTGACGTGATGTGTTGGTTTTGCGCCAGACATAGTGTTTTCCTTTATGGACAAAAAGCTAAATTATAGTCTCATCTGACCAGAGTACCTTCTTCCATATGTTTGAGGAGTCTCCCACATGCCTTTTGGCGAACACCAAACATGTTTGCTAGTTTTGTTCTCGCCACTCTTCCGTAAAGCCCAGCTTTGTGGAGTGTACAGCTTAAAGTGGTCCTGTGGACAGATACTTCAATCTCCACTGTGGAGCTTTGCAGCTCCTTCAGGGTTATATTTAGTCTCTTTGTTGCCTCTGATTAATGCCCTCCTTGCCTGGTCTGTGAGTTTTGGTGGGCAGCCCTCGCTTGGCAGGTTTGTTGTGGTGCCATATTCTTTCAATTTTTTTATAATGGATGTAATGGTGCTCCGTGGGATTTTCAAAGTTTCGGATTTTGTTTATAACCCAACCCTGATTTGTACTTTTGTCCCTGACCTGTTTGGAGAGCTCCTTGGCCTTCATGGTGCCACTTGCTTTGTGGTGCTTCTTGCTTAGTGGTGTTGCAGACTCTGGGGCCTTTCAGAACAGGTGTATATATACTGAGATCATGTGACAGATCATGTGACACTTAGATTGTACACAGGTGAACTTTGTTTAACTAATTATGTGACATCTGAAGGTAATTGGTTGCAACAGATCGTATTTAGGGGCTTCATCGCAAAGGGGGTGAATACATATGCACACACCACTTTTCAGTTTTTTCTTTTTCTTTTTTGAAACAAGTAATTTTTTAAATTTCACTTCACCAATTTGGACTATTCTGTGTATGTTCATTACATGAAATTCAAATAAAAATACATTTAAATTACAGATTACAGGCAACAAAATAGGAAAAATGCCAAGGGGGGTGTAAACAGATACAGTAACACCTCGGCACAACGCCTCTCCCCTATTGGACCTAGATAGTTGGTGTGTTTGTACTATGTGTACATTTTAATAAAATTCATGTAGTTCTGTCCTTGAGCTGTTCTTGTCTATTAATGTTAGTAGTGCCATATAGAGCGAATGGGGTGTCCCCTGGAACTCAGCCAATGTGATATACCCTTGATAAGAGGAGTATGTTGTGTATCAGAGCAGGGTGGAGATGGTGAATGCAGTATGTTGTGTATCAGAGCAGGGTGGAGGTGGTGGAGGTGGTGAATGGAGTATGTTGTGTATCAGAGCAGGGTGGAGGTGGTGAATGCAGTATGTTGTGTATCAGAGCAGGGTGGAGGTGATGAATGGAGTATGTTGTGTTTCAGAGCAGGGTGGAGATGGTGGAGGTGGTGAATGGAGTATGTTGTGTTTCAGAGCAGGGTGGAGGTGGTGGAGGTGGTGAATGGAGTATGTTGTGTTTCAGAGCAGGGTGGAGGTGGTGGAGGTGGTGAATGGAGTAAGTTGTGTATCAGAGCAGGGTGGAGGTGGTGGAGATGGTGAATGGAGTATGTTGTGTTTCAGAGCAGGGTGGAGGTGGTGGAGGTGGTGAATGGAGTACGTTGTGTATCAGAGCAGGGTGGAGGTGGTGAATGCAGTATGTTGTGTATCAGAGCAGGGTGGAGATGGTGAATGCAGTATGTTGTGTATCAGAGCAGGGTGGAGATGGTGAATGGAGTATGTTGTGTATCAGAGCAGGGTGGAGGTGGTGGAGGTGGTGAATGCAGTATGTTGTGTATCAGAGCAGGGTGGAGATGGTGAATGGAGTATGTTGTGTATCAGAGCAGGGTGGAGGTGGTGGAGGTGGTGAATGCAGTATGTTGTGTATCAGAGCAGGGTGGAGATGGTGAATGAAGTATGTTGTGTATCAGAGCAGGGTGGAGGTGGTGGAGGTGGTGAATGCAGTATGTTGTGTATCAGAGCAGGGTGGAGATGGTGAATGGAGTATGTTGTGTATCAGAGCAGGGTGGAGGTGGTGGAGGTGGTGAATGCAGTATGTTGTGTATCAGAGCAGGGTGGAGGTGGTGGAGGTGGTGAATGGAGTATGTTGTGTATCAGAGCAGGGTGGAGATGGTGAATGCAGTATGTTGTGTATCAGAGCAGGGTGGAGATGGTGAATGGAGTATGTTGTGTATCAGAGCAGGGTGGAGGTGGTGGATTTGGTGAATGCAGTATGTTGTGTATCAGAGCAGGGTGGAGATGGTGAATGGAGTATGTTGTGTATCAGAGCAGGGTGGAGGTGGTGGAGGTGGTGAATGCAGTATGTTGTGTATCAGAGCAGGGTGGAGGTGGTGGAGGTGGTCAATGGAGTATGTTGTGTATCAGAGCAGGGTGGAGGTGGTGAATGCAGTATGTTGTGTATCAGAGCAGGGTGGAGGTGGTGGAGTTGGTGAATGCAGTATGTTGTGTATCAGAGCAGGGTGGAGGTGGTGAATGGAGTATGTTGTGTATCAGAGCAGGGTGGAGGTGGTGAATGGAGTATGTTGTGTATCAGAGCAGGGTGGAGGTGGTGGAGGTGGTGAATGCAGTATGTTGTGTATCAGAGCAGGGTGGAGGTGGTGAATGGATTATGTTGTGTATCAGAGCAGGGTAGAGATGGTGGAGGTGGTGAATGCAGTATGTTGTGTATCAGAGCAGGGTGGAGATGGTGGAGGTGGTGAATGCAGTATGTTGTGTATCAGAGCAGGGTGGAGATGGTGAATGCAGTATGTTGTGTATCAGAGCAGGGTGGAGATGGTGAATGCAGTATGTTGTGTATCAGAGCAGGGTGGAGGTGGTGAATGCAGTATGTTGTGTATCAGAGCAGGGTGGAGGTGGTGAATGCAGTATGTTGTGTATCAGAGCAGGGTGGAGGTGGTGGAGGTGGTGAATGCAGTATGTTGTGTATCAGAGCTGGGTGGAGGTGGTGGAGGTGGTGAATGCAGTATGTTGTGTATCAGAGCAGGGTGGAGATGGTGGAGGTGGTGAATGCAGTATGTTGTGTATCAGAGCAGGGTGGAGGTGGTGAATGGAGTATGTTGTGTATCAGAGCAGGGTGGAGGTGGTGAATGCAGTATGTTGTGTATCAGAGCAGGGTGGAGGTGGTGAATGGAGTATGTTGTGTATCAGAGCAGGGTGGAGATGGTGGAGGTGGTGAATGCAGTATGTTGTGTATCAGAGCAGGGTGGAGGTGGTGAATGGAGTATGTTGTGTTTCAGAGCAGGGTGGAGGTGGTGGAGGTGGTGAATGCAGTATGTTGTGTATCAGAGCAGGGTGGAGGTGGTGGAGGTGGTGAATGCAGTATATTGTGTATCAGAGCAGGGTGGAGGTGGTGAATGCAGTATGTTGTGTATCAGAGCAGGGTGGAGGTGGTGAATGCAGTATGTTGTGTATCAGAGCAGGGTGGAGATGGTGGAGGTGGTGAATGGAGTATGTTGTGTATCAGAGCAGGGTGGAGATGGTGAATGCAGTATGTTGTGTATCAGAGCAGGGTGGAGGTGGTGAATGCAGTATGTTGTGTATCAGAGCAGGGTGGAGATGGTGAATGGAGTATGTTGTGTATCAGAGCAGGGTGGAGGTGGTGAATGCGGTATGTTGTGTATCAGAGCAGGGTGGAGATGGTGGAGGTGGTGAATGCAGTATGTTGTGTATCAGAGCAGGGTGGAGATGGTGAATGCAGTATGTTGTGTATCAGAGCAGGGTCGAGATGGTGGAGGTGGTGAATGGAGTATGTTGTGTATCAGAGCAGGGTGGAGGTGGTGAATGCAGTATGTTGTGTATCAGAGCAGGGTGGAGGTGGTGGAGGTGGTGAATGGAGTATGTTGTGTATCAGAGCAGGGTGGAGGTGGTGGAGGTGGTGAATGGAGTATGTTGTGTATCAGAGGAGGGTGGAGGTGGTGGAGGTGGTGAATGCAGTATGTTGTGTATCAGAGCAGGGTGGAGGTGGTGGAGGTGGTGAATGCAGTATGTTGTGTATCAGAGCAGGGTGGAGGTGGTGAATGGAGTATGTTGTGTATCAGAGGAGGGTGGAGGTGGTGGCGATGGTGGATGGAGTATGTTGTGTTTCAGAGCAGGGTGGAGATGGTGAATGCAGTATGTTGTGTATCAGAGCAGGGTGGAGGTGGTGAATGGAGTATGTTGTGTATCAGAGCAGGGTGGAGATGGTGAATGCAGTATGTTGTGTATCAGAGCAGGGTGGAGGTGGTGGGGTTGGTGAATGGAGTATGTTGTGTATCAGAGCAGGGTGGAGGTGGTGAATGCAGTATGTTGTGTATCAGAGCAGGGTGGAGGTGGTGAATGCAGTATGTTGTGTATCAGAGGTGGTGGAGGTGGTGGAGGTGGTGAATGCAGTATGTTGTGTATCAGAGGTGGTGGAGGTGGTGAATGCAGTATGTTGTGTATCAGAGGTGGTGGAGGTGGTGAATGGAGTATGTTGTGTTTCAGAGCAGGGTGGAGATGGTGGAGGTGGTGAATGGAGTATGTTGTGTTTCAGAGCAGGGTGGAGGTGGTGGAGGTGGTGAATGGAGTATGTTGTGTTTCAGAGCAGGGTGGAGGTGGTGGCGATGGTGGATGGAGTATGTTGTGTTTCAGAGCAGGGTGGAGATGGTGAATGCAGTATGTTGTGTATCAGAGCAGGGTGGAGGTGGTGAATGGAGTATGTTGTGTATCAGAGCAGGGTGGAGGTGGTGAATGCAGTATGTTGTGTATCAGAGCAGGGTGGAGGTGGTGAATGGAGTATGTTGTGTATCAG
Source organism: Oncorhynchus clarkii lewisi (assembly GCF_045791955.1). Lineage (NCBI taxonomy): Eukaryota > Metazoa > Chordata > Actinopteri > Salmoniformes > Salmonidae > Oncorhynchus > Oncorhynchus clarkii. Next base: position 47,132,308 of record NC_092170.1, on the reverse strand, counting down.
AGGAGGGTGGAGGTGGTGGCGATGGTGGATGGAGTATGTTGTGTTTCAGAGCAGGGTGGAGATGGTGAATGCAGTATGTTGTGTATCAGAGCAGGGTGGAGGTGGTGAATGGAGTATGTTGTGTATCAGAGCAGGGTGGAGGTGGTGAATGCAGTATGTTGTGTATCAGAGCAGGGTGGAGGTGGTGAATGGAGTATGTTGTGTATCAGAGCAGGGTGGAGATGGTGGAGGTGGTGAATGCAGTATGTTGTGTATCAGAGCAGGGTGGAGGTGGTGAATGGAGTATGTTGTGTTTCAGAGCAGGGTGGAGGTGGTGGAGGTGGTGAATGCAGTATGTTGTGTATCAGAGCAGGGTGGAGGTGGTGGAGGTGGTGAATGCAGTATATTGTGTATCAGAGCAGGGTGGAGGTGGTGAATGCAGTATGTTGTGTATCAGAGCAGGGTGGAGGTGGTGAATGCAGTATGTTGTGTATCAGAGCAGGGTGGAGATGGTGGAGGTGGTGAATGGAGTATGTTGTGTATCAGAGCAGGGTGGAGATGGTGAATGCAGTATGTTGTGTATCAGAGCAGGGTGGAGGTGGTGAATGCAGTATGTTGTGTATCAGAGCAGGGTGGAGATGGTGAATGGAGTATGTTGTGTATCAGAGCAGGGTGGAGGTGGTGAATGCGGTATGTTGTGTATCAGAGCAGGGTGGAGATGGTGGAGGTGGTGAATGCAGTATGTTGTGTATCAGAGCAGGGTGGAGATGGTGAATGCAGTATGTTGTGTATCAGAGCAGGGTCGAGATGGTGGAGGTGGTGAATGGAGTATGTTGTGTATCAGAGCAGGGTGGAGGTGGTGAATGCAGTATGTTGTGTATCAGAGCAGGGTGGAGGTGGTGGAGGTGGTGAATGGAGTATGTTGTGTATCAGAGCAGGGTGGAGGTGGTGGAGGTGGTGAATGGAGTATGTTGTGTATCAGAGGAGGGTGGAGGTGGTGGAGGTGGTGAATGCAGTATGTTGTGTATCAGAGCAGGGTGGAGGTGGTGGAGGTGGTGAATGCAGTATGTTGTGTATCAGAGCAGGGTGGAGGTGGTGAATGGAGTATGTTGTGTATCAGAGGAGGGTGGAGGTGGTGGCGATGGTGGATGGAGTATGTTGTGTTTCAGAGCAGGGTGGAGATGGTGAATGCAGTATGTTGTGTATCAGAGCAGGGTGGAGGTGGTGAATGGAGTATGTTGTGTATCAGAGCAGGGTGGAGATGGTGAATGCAGTATGTTGTGTATCAGAGCAGGGTGGAGGTGGTGGGGTTGGTGAATGGAGTATGTTGTGTATCAGAGCAGGGTGGAGGTGGTGAATGCAGTATGTTGTGTATCAGAGCAGGGTGGAGGTGGTGAATGCAGTATGTTGTGTATCAGAGGTGGTGGAGGTGGTGGAGGTGGTGAATGCAGTATGTTGTGTATCAGAGGTGGTGGAGGTGGTGAATGCAGTATGTTGTGTATCAGAGGTGGTGGAGGTGGTGAATGGAGTATGTTGTGTTTCAGAGCAGGGTGGAGATGGTGAATGGAGAGCTCATTATCCAGAAGGTCCAACAGGCTGACTCTGGGATGTACCAGTGTGTCGCTGAGAACAAATACGGAGCCATCTACTGCAGCGCAGAACTCAAGATCTTAGGTATGCTGTTGTTTTTCTCCTGTTGTTGTTATATTCCTTGTAACACTATGTGTGCCTTTAGTTATTGGTACTAAATGGAGCTTAATACAATAAAATAATAATGTAAACTGGGAAAAGCCCTACAGCAAACCAGGGTTGGAGTCTATTCCATTTCAATTCAGTCAATTCAGGAAATAAACAGAAATTCAAATGTTCCTCTTTGCTTGGAATTGTAATTTCAGTTTGCTTCCTGAACCAACCACAGCTGCGTACCCACCAGCTATCTCCGGTTTGTTGCTGTTTGTTATTTTGTTAAAGGGAAGGTCTGTTCTGGTGTGTTTGTCATTATGTTAAAGGGAAGGTCTGTTCTGGTGTGTTTGTCATTATGTTAAAGGGAAGGTCTGTTCTGGTGTGTTTGTCATTATGTTAAAGGGAAGGTCTGTTCTGGTGTGTTTGTCATTATGTTAAAGGGAAGGTCTGTTCTGGTGTGTTTGTCATTATGTTAAAGGGAAGGTCTGTTCTGGTGTGTGTGTCATTATGTTAAAGGGAAGGTCTGTTCTGGTGTGTTTGTCATTATGTTAAAGGGAAGGTCTGTTCTGGTGTGTTTGTCATTATGTTAAAGGGAAGGTCTGTTCTGGTGTGTTTGTCATTATGTTAAAGGGAAGGTCTGTTCTGGTGTGTTTGTCATTATGTTAAAGGGAAGGTCTGTCCTGATGTGTTTGTCATTATGTTAAAGGGAAGGTCTGTTCTGGTGTGTTTGTCATTATGTTAAAGGGAAGGTCTGTTCTGGTGTGTTTGTCATTATGTTAAAGGGAAGGTCTGTTCTGGTGTGTTTGTCATTATGTTAAAGGGAAGGTCTGTTCTGGTGTGTTTGTCATTATGTTAAAGGGAAGGTCTGTTCTGGTGTGTTTGTCATTATGTTAAAGGGAAGGTCTGTTCTGGTGTGTTTGTCATTATGTTAAAGGGAAGGTCTGTTCTGGTGTGTTTGTCATTATGTTAAAGGGAAAGTCTGTTCTGGTGTGTTTGTCATTATGTTAAAGGGAAGGTCTGTTCTGGTGTGTTTGTCATTATGTTAAAGGGAAGGTCTGTTCTGGTGTGTTTGTCATTATGTTAAAGGGAAGGTCTGTTCTGGTGTGTTTGTCATTATGTTAAAGGGAAGGTCTGTTCTGGTGTGTTTGTCATTATGTTTAAGGGAAGGTCTGTTCTGGTGTGTTTGTCATTATGTTAAAGGGAAGGTCTGTTCTGGTGTGTTTGTCATTATGTTAAAGGGAAGGTCTGTTCTGGTGTGTTTGTCATTATGTTAAAGGGAAGGTGTATTTAACCTTTATTCATAAAGGTTTTTCTAAATAAGATATCTTTAAAGGTCCATTTAAAATGGCCTGTTTATCCACAAAGGTTCATTTAAAATGGCCTGTTTATCCACAAAGGTTAAGTTAAAATGGCCTGTTTATCCACAAAGGTCCATTTAAAATGGCCTGTTTATCCACAAAGGTTCATTTAAAATGGCCTGTTTATCCACAAAGGTTCATTTAAAATGGCCTGTTTATCCACAAAGGTCCATTTAAAATGGCCTGTTTATCCACAAAGGTTCAGTTAAATTGGCCTGTTTATCCACAAAGGTTCATTTAAAATGGCCTGTTTATCCACAAAGGTTCATTTAAAATGGCCTGTTTATCCACAAAGGTTAATTTAAAATGGCCTGTTTATCCACAAAGGTTAATTTAAAATGGCCTGTTTATCCACAAAGGTTAATTTAAAATGGCCTGTTTATCCACAAAGGTTCATTTAAAATGGCCTGTTTATCCACAAAGGTCCATTTAAAATGGCCTGTTCATCCACAAAGGTTCATTTAAAATGGCCTGTTTATCCACAAAGGTTAAGTTAAAATGGCCTGTTCATCCACAAAGGTTCATTTAAAATGGCCTGTTTATCCACAAAGGTAAGCCTAGTCTTTTCTGTGACTCTATAAACAGTGAAACTGGCATAGCAACATTAAATAGGCCACAGCCTGATAAGGGAGAAAGATAGCAACACAAGAGAACAAAACTGAATGTTGAGAAGGCTAATTGGCAATCAATGGAGCCTGATTGAACCTGAACAATCGTTCCCATGAATAGAAGAAAGACAGAGGATGTGTCTCAAATTGTACCCTATTCCTTATATAGTGCACTGTGTCCATAAGGCTCCGGTCAAAAAAAAGTGCACTATTTAGGGAAAAGAGTTCCATTTGGGATGCATGCAGAGCCTTGTGGTTATATGCAATGAGATGTCTGTATGCATCAGACTGAAGGTTGGCAGCCCAGAGTAGTTTATTTTGTCTCTATTTCAGAGGAGGAATGGATAACAGTGACTTAGAGGGTTAGATGCTCAAGGGGAAAGATGACAGGAGGAGAAAGGAGAAAGATGTTGGTGATTTATCCTGAACGACCACAACACTAGTGAACAATATTTTGTGTTTTGTACAAAAATTATTTGTCTGCCCTGCAGTATTCACTGGTAGGCTTCTATTAAAGCTGTTTGTCTGTCCTGCAGTATTAACTGGTAGGTTTCTATTAAAGCTGTTTGTCTGTCCTGCAGTATTCACTGGTAGGTTTCTACTAAAGCTGTTTGTCTGTACTGCAGTATTAACTGGTAGGTTTCTATTAAAGCTGTTTGTCTGTCCTGCAGTATTCACTGGTAGGTTTCTATTAAAGCTGTTTGTCTGTCCTGTAGTATTAACTGGTAGGTTTCTATTAAAGCTGTTTGTCTGTCCTGCAGTATTCACTGGTAGGTTTCTATTAAAGCTGTTTGTCTGTCCTGCAGTATTCACTGGTAGGTTTCTATTAAAGCTGTTTGTCTGTCCTGCAGTATTCACTGGTAGGTTTCTATTAAAGCTGTTTGTCTGTCCTGCAGTATTCACTGGTAGGTTTCTATTAAAGCTGTTTGTCTGTCCTGCAGTATTCACTGGTAGGTTTCTATTAAAGCTGTTTGTCTGTCCTGCAGTATTCACTGGTAGGTTTCTATTAAAGCTGTTTGTCTGTCCTGCAGTATTCACTGGTAGGCTTGTGTCGAATACGATAGGTGTGGAGTGAAATGCTTACTTTACATGCCCTTAACCAACAATCCAGTTTAAATAAAAATAAGTGTTTAAAAAAAATAGATACAGTGCCTTGCGAAAGTATTCGGCCCCCTTGAACTTTGCGACCTTTTGCCACATTTCAGGCTTCAAACATAAAGATATAAAACTGTATTTTTTGGTGAAGAATCAACAACAAGTGGGACACAATCATGAAGTGGAACGACATTTATTGGATATTTCAAACTTTTTTAACAAATCAAAAACTGAAAAATTGGGCGTGCAAAATTATTCAGCCCCTTTACTTTCAGTGCAGCAAACTCTCTCCAGAAGTTCAGTGAGGATCTCTGAATGATCCAATGTTGACCTAAATGACGATAAATACAATCCACCTGTGTGTAATCAAGTCTCCGTATAAATGCACCTGCACTGTGATAGTCTCAGAGGTCCGTTAAAAGCGCAGAGAGCATCATGAAGAACAAGGAACACACCAGGCAGGTCCGAGATACTGTTGTGAAGAAGTGTAAAGCCGGATTTGGATACAAAAATATTTCCCAAGCTTTAAACATCCCAAGGAGCACTGTGCAAGCGACAATATTGAAATGGAAGGAGTATCAGACCACTGCAAATCTACCAAGACCTGGCCGTCCCTCTAAACTTTCAGCTCATACAAGGAGAAGACTGATCAGAGATGCAGCCAAGAGGCCCATGATCACTCTGGATGAACTGCAGAGATCTACAGCTGAGGTGGGAGACTATGTCCGTAGGACAACAATCAGTTGTATATTGCACAAATCTGGCCTTTATGGAAGAGTGGCAAGAAGAAAGCCATTTCTTAAAGATATCCATAAAAAGTGCAAAACGTTATGTTTGGCGTAAAAGCAACAGAGCTGAACACACCATCCCCACTGTCAAACATGGTGGTGGCAGCATCATGGTTTGGGCCTGCTTTTCTTCAGCAGGGACAGGGAAGATGGTTAAAATTGATGGGAAGATGGATGGAGCCAAATACAGGACCATTCTGGAAGAAAACCTGATGGAGTCTGCAAAAGACCTGAGACTGGGATGGAGATTTGTCTTCCGACAAGACAATGATCCAAAACATAAAGCAAAATCTACAATGGAATGGTTCAAAAATAAACATATCCAGGTGTTAGAATGGCCAAGTCAAAGTCCAGACCTGAATCCAATCGAGAATCTGTGGAAAGAACTGAAAACTGCTGTTCACAAATGCTCTCCATCCAACCTCACTGAGCTCGAGCTGTTTTGCAAGGAGGAATGGGAAAAAATGTCAGTCTCTCGATGTGCAAAACTGATAGAGACATACCCCAAGCGACTTACAGCTGTAATCGCAGCAAAAAGTGGCGCTACAAAGTATTAACTTAAGGGGGCTGAATAATTTTGCACGCCCAATTTTTCAGTTTTTGATTTGTTAAAAAAGTTTGAAATATCCAATAAATGTCATTCCACTTCATGATTGTGTCCCACTTGTTGATGATTCTTCACAAAATAATACAGTTTTATATCTTTATGTTTGAAGCCTGAAATGTGGCAAAAGGTCGCAAAGTTCAAGGGAGCCGAATACTTTCGCAAGGCACTGTAAGTAAAAAATAACAAATACAAATAACAAATAGTGAGAGCAGCAGTATAATAACAGTAGTGAGGCTATATACAGGGTGTTACGGTACAGAGTCAATGGGGAGGCTATATACAGGGGTACCAGTACAGAGTCAATGTGGAGGCTATATACAGGGGGTACCGGTACAGAGTCAATGTGGAGGCTATATGCAGGGTGTTACGGTACAGAGTCAATGTGGAGGCTATATACAGGGTGTTACGGTACAGAGTCAATGTGGAGGCTATATACAGGGGGTACCGGTACAGAGTTGGAGTCATTAAAACTCGTTTTTCAACCACTCCACACATTTCTTGTTTTGTCAAGTCGGTTAGGATGTCTACCTTGTGCATGAAACAAGTAATTTTTTATCCATTTGTTTACAGACAAATTATTTCAGCCTCCACGTTGGCTCTGTACCCATACCTCCTGTGTATACAGTTGAAGTCGGAAGTTCACATACACCTTAGCCAAATACATTTAAACTCAGTTTTTCACAAATTCCTGACATTTAATCCTAGTAAAAATCCCCTGTCTTAGGTCAGTTAGGATCACCACTTTATTTAAAGAATGTGAAATGTCAGAATCGTAGAGAGAATCATTTATTTCAGCTTTTATTTCTTGCATGACATTCCCAGTGGGTCAGAAGTTTACATACACTCAATCAGTATTTGGTAGCATTGCCTTCAAATTGTTTAACTTGGGTCAAACGTTTCAGGCAGCCTTCCACAAGCTTCCCACAATAAGTTGGGGGAATTTTGGCCCATGCCTCCTGACAGAGCTGGTGTAACTGAGTCAGGTTTTTAGGCCTCCTTGCTCGCACACGCTTTTTCAGTTCTGCCCTCAAGTTTTCTATAGGATTGAGGTCAAGGCTTTGTGATGGCCACTCCAATACCTTGACTTTGTTGTCCTTAAGCCATTTTGCCACAACTTTGGAAGTATGCTTGGGGTCATTGTCCATTTGGAAGACCCAAGCTTTAACTTCCTGACTGATGTCTTGAGATGCTGCTTCAATACCTTTTTTTTAAAGGTATGTGTGACCAACAGATGCATATCTGTATTCCCAGTCATTTGAAATCCAAAGATAAGGGCCTAATGAATTGATTTCAATTGACTGATTTCCTTATATGAACTGTAACTCAGTAAAATCTTTGAAATTGTTGCTTCTTGCGTTTATATTTTTGTTCAGTTCTTTGGAGATTCTGCGCGTCAGTTGTGACAGTGTCTCTGGTGAATTCAAAGGCCTGAGAGAAATGATAAATGTCTACCTCTCCATCATACTACATCTCTCTCTCTCTCTCTCTCTCTCTCTCTGTCCACTTCTCTCTGTTGATACACTCATTTTCTCCCTGTCAGCTTCAATATGGGACCATACGTGTTCTTCTCCCCTCTCATCTCCTCTCCTCTCCAGCATACCCCACCCTCCCTCACTCCTCCACCTCTCTCCACCTTCCCCCCACTCTCTCTTGGCTGATAGGAAGATGCCTACCCACCATCCCTCCCTCCTCCCCCTCTATCCTCCCTCCCTACTCCCCTCTCCTCCCTCCCTACTCCCCTCTCCTCCCTCCCTACTCTCCCTCTACTCCCCCTCCTCCTCCCTCCGCCTCTTTCCTCCCTCCCTCTCTCTCTCTTGACTGAGATCGAGATTCCTACCCCTCCCTCACAGCAAGTGCTGTGTTTTCTCCCTGGTGGTTTCCATGGCCTAGGGGATCTGTGCCATCCCTGCCACAGTCAGACTGGTCTCTGTCAATGCTAGGAGAAGAGAGAGGGAATGGAGGGATGGAGGGATGGAGTGGGTGGTAGATGGTGCAGGGGCTTGCTGGAAGAGAGGGGAAACAGGGGGGGACAGACAGGGATGGAGAGGGGGATGGAGGGAGGGAGGGATGGAGAGAGGGATGCTGGGAGGGATGGAGAGGGCGATGGATGGCATGAGGGATAGAAGGGGTAGGGGCTGGCCAACAGTCAGGAACCAGCGCTAGCTGACTAGGAGATGTCCTCATCTCTGTCACCTCCAAAGCATCAGTCAGTTTTTAAATAACCGGTGATGACAAAGCCTCCCAGCTTATAGACCCTGGGCCCCAGAGCCCTGCTCACTGCGTTAGTGTATGCAGACAGAGAACTTTACTTTGAAGCAATGTCTCCTATTTACACAGTTCTCAAGTTGGTGACCTTGTAGCATGCACAACTACTGCTGCATATCGTTTGTGCTCAGATGATCCTGATGTTGTTTCACATTGTATACGTTAGCTTTGTGACACAGTTTGAAATTGTTTGTAATTATTTTGGTACTAAACTGAGAGAAAAATACCAATATATTTTCAAATGAGAATCAAACAGTATCAGAAATGTTTTAGTTTTTTATTGTATTTATCTAAATGTCTATTGTTTGGGGAACTATCTCGACATACACTATCCAAAAGACGTGACAGCAGTAAACTGTAAATGCTATGTACTAATTGTTTTGACAGAAGATTTTACAGCACGTTGACAAATTAGAGACCAAATAACAACCCGTCTGTCATCTGCGTGACCTTCCACATGTTCCCTCGCTTATGGCACACGTTGCACGCAATGATGGCATCCTATCTCCTATATAGTGCCTAAAGTAGTGCCCTATGAAGGGAATAGGGTTTCCTATATAGTGCCTAAAGTAGTGCCCTATGAAGGGAATAGGGTCTCCTATATAGTGCCTAAAGTAGTGCCCTATAAAGGGAATAGGGTCTCCTGTATAGTGCCTAAAGTAGTGCACTATAAAGGGAACAGGGTCTCCTATATAGTGCCTAAAGTAGTGCCCTATGAAGGGAATAGGGTCTCCTATATAGTGCCTAAAGTAGTGTCTGATAAAGGGAATAGGGTCTCCTATATAGTGCCTAAAGTAGTGCCCTATGAAGGGAATAGGGTCTCCTATATAGTGCCACAAGTAGTGCCCTATAAAAAGGGAATAGGGTCTCCTATATAGTGCCTAAAGTAGTGCCCTATGAAGGGAATAGGGTCTCCTATATAGTGCCACAAGTAGTGCCCTATAAAAAGGGAATAGGGTCTCCTATATAGTGCCTAAAGTAGTGCCCTATGAAGGGAATAGGGTCTCCTATATAGTGCCTAAAGTAGTGCCCTATGAAGGGAATAGGGTCTCCTATATAGTGCCACAAGTAGTGCACTATAAAGGGAATAGGGTCTCCTATATAGTGCCTAAAGTAGTGCCCTATGAAGGGAATAGGGTCTCCTATATAGTGCCACAAGTAGTGCCCTATGAAGGGAATAGGGTTTCCTATATGGTGCCTAAAGTAGTGCCCTATGAAGGGAATAGGGTATCCTATATAGTGCCTAAAGTAGTGTCTGATAAAGGGAATAGGGTCTCCTATATAGTGCCACAAGTAGTGCCCTATAAAAAGGGAATAGGGTCTCCTATATAGTGCCACAAGTAGTGCCCTATAAAGGGAATAGGGTGCCATTTGAGACACAGTTTTCAAATGTCAACTCAATTAAGTCCATGATTTGATCAGTTGGCTTGGAAAACATTTGAGTCATCTGATTTGTCAGAAGGATTCCCTGGGGAAACAGCAGCAGTAATTAACTGTACATGTTGAAGATGAGAGAGGGAGGGTTGAATCATTTTGATCATTTAGCCTGGATTTGTTTTATCTCTGGTAGAACACTTTAGTTTATTTATGGACTGGATAATTATGACTGCATATTTCTCAGAGAACATGTACTGTAAAAATATCCATACTGTATAACCATACTGTATTATGCATACTGTATTATCCATACTGTATAACCATACTGTATTATCCAGACTGTATTATGCATACTGTATTATCCATACTGTATTATCCATACTGTATTATCCATATTGTATTATCCATACTGTATTATCCATAGTGTATTATCCATACTGTATTATCCATACTGTATTATCCATACTGTATTATGCATACTGTATTATCCATACTGTATTATCCATACTGTATTATCCATATTGTATTATCCATATTGTATTATCCATACTGTATTATCCATACTGTATTATCCATACTGTATTATCCATATTGTATTATCCATACTGTATTATCCATAGTGTATTATCCATACTGTATTATCCATACTGTATTATCCATACTGTATAACCATACTGTATTATCCATACTGTATTATCCATATTGTATTATCCATACTGTATTATCCATACTGTATTATCCATACTGTATTATCCATACTGTATTATGCATACTGTATTATCCATACTGTATTATCCATACTGTTTTATGCATACTGTATTATCCATACTGTATTATGCATACTGTATTATGCGTAGTGTATTATCCATACTGTATTATCCATACTGTATTATCCATACTGTATTATCCATATTGTATTATCCATACTGTATTATGCATACTGTATTATGCATAGTGTATTATCCATACTGTATTATGCATAGTGTATTATCCATACTGTATTATCCATATTGTATTATCCATACTGTATTATCCATACTGTAAAAATACCCATACTGTATTATCCATACTGCATTATGCATACTGTATTATCCATATTGTATTATCCATACTGCATTATCCATACTATATTATCCATATTGTATTATCCATACTGTATTATCCATATGTATTATGCATTATGTATTATCCATACTGTATTATCCATACTGTATTATCCATATTGTATTATCCATACTGTATTATCCATAGTGTATTATCCATACTGTATTATCCATACTGTATTATGCATACTGTATTATCCATACTGTATTATCCATACTGTATTATCCATACTATATTATCCATACTGTAAAAATATCCATACTGTATTATCCATACTGTATTATGCATACTGTATTATCCATACTGTATTATCCATATTGTATTATCCGTATTGTATTATCCATACTGTATTATCCATATTGTATTATCCAGACTGTATTATCCATATTGTATTATCCATACTGTATTATCCATATTGTATTATCCATACTGTATTATCCATACTGTATTATCCATACTGTATTATGCATACTGTATTATCCATACTGTATTATCCATACTGTTTTATGCATACTGTATTATCCATACTGTATTATGCATACTGTATTATGCGTAGTGTATTATCCATACTGTATTATGCATACTGTATTATGCATAGTGTATTATCCATACTGTATTATGCATAGTGTATTATCCATACTGTATTATCCATATTGTATTATCCATACTGTATTATCCATACTGTAAAAATACCCATACTGTATTATCCATACTGCATTATGCATACTGTATTATCCATAATGTATTATCCATATTGTATTATCCATACTGCATTATCCATACTATATTATCCATATTGTATTATCCATACTGTATTATCCATATGTATTATCCATATTGTATTATCCATACTGTATTATCCATACTGTATTATCCATACTATATTATCCATACTGTATTATCCATACTGTATTATCCATACTGCATTATGCATACTGTATTATCCATAATGTATTATCCATATTGTATTATCCATACTGCATTATCCATACTATATTATCCATATTGTATTATCCATACTGTATTATCCATATGTATTATGCATACTGTATTATCCATACTATATTATCCATATTGTATTATCCATACTGTATTATCCATATGTATTATGCATATTGGATTATCCATACTGTATTATGCATACTGTATTATGCATAGTGTATTATCCATACTGTATTATCCATATTGTATTATCCATACTGTATTATCCATATGTATTATGCATACTGTATTATCCATACTGTATTATCCATACTGTATTATCCATACTGTATTATCCATACTATATTATCCATACTGTAAAAATATCCATACTGTATTATCCATACTGCATTATGCATACTGTATTATCCATACTGTATTATGCATACTGTATTATCCATACTGTATTATCCATATTGTATTATCCATACTGTATTATCCATACTGTATTATCCATACTGCATTATCCATATTGAATTATCCATATTGTATTATCCATACTCTATTATCCATATTGTATTATCCATACTGTATTATCCATACTGTATTATCCATACTGTATTATCCATACTGTATTATCCATATTGTATTATCCATATTGTATTATCCATACTCTATAATCCATACTGTATTATCCATACTCTATAATCCATACTGTATTATCCATATTGTATTATCCATACTCTATAATCCATACTGTATTATCCATACTGTATTATCCATACTGTATTATCCATACTGTATTATCCATACTCTATAATCCATACTGTATTATCCATACTGTATTATCCATACTGTATTATCCATATTGTATTATCCATACTCTATAATCCATACTGTATTATCCATATTGTATTATCCATACTGTATTATCCATACTGTATTATCCATACTGTATTATCCATACTGTATTATCCAGACTGTAGTAAGTGATTGTGGACTTCAGGATACAGCAGAGGGAACACCCCCCTATCCACATCGATGGAACAGTAGTGGAGAAGGTAGTAAGTTTTAAGTTCCTCGGCGTACACATCACAGACAAACTGAATTGGTCCACCCACACAGACAGCATCGTGAAGAATGCGCAGCAGCGCCTCTTCAACCTCAGGAGGCTGAAGAAATTTGGCTTGTCACCAAAAGCACTCACAAACTTCTACAGATGCACAATCGAGAGCATCCTGTCGGGCTGTATCACCACCTGGTACAGCAACTGCTCCGCCCACAACCGTAAGGCTCTCCAGAGGGTAGTGAGGTCTGCACAACGCATCACCGGGGGCAAACTACCTGCCCTCCAGGACACCTACACCACCTGATGTCACAGGAAGGCCATAAAGATCATCAAGGACAACAACCACCCGAGCCCCTGCCTGTTCACCCCGCTATCATCCAGAAGGTGAGGTCAGTACAGGTGCATCAAAGCTGGGGCCGAGAGACTGAAAAACAGCTTCTATCTCAAGGCTATCAGACTGTTAAACAGCCACCACTAACATTGAGTGGCTGCTGCCAACACATTGACTCAACTCCAGCCACTTTAATAATGGGAATTGATGGGAAATTATGTAAAATACATCACTAGCCACTTTAAACAATGCTACCTAATATAATGTTTACATACCTTACATTATTCATCTCATATGTATACGTATGTACTGTACTCTATATCATCTACTGCATCTTTATGTAATACATGTATCACTAGCCACTTTAACTATGCCACTTTGTTTACATACTCATCTCATATGTATATACTGCACTCAATACCATCTACTGTATCTTGCCTATGCCGCTCTGTACCATCACTCATTCATATATCTTTATGTACATATTCTTTATCTCCTTACACTTGTGTCTATAAGGTAGTAGTTTTGGAATTGTTATCTAGATTACTTGTTGGTTATTACTGCATTGTCGGAACTAGAAGCACAAGCATTTCGCTACACTCGCATTAACATCTGCTAACCTTGTGAATGTGACAAATACAATTTGATTTGATTTGATTTTGATGCTTAACATGTTATATTTTTCTTGATGTAACTCTTTTTTTAAATGTGTTTTATTTCACCTTTATTTAACCAGGTAGACCAGATCACCTTTATTTAACCAGGTAGGGCAGATCACCTTTATTTAACCAGGTAGACCAGATCACCTTTATTTAACCAGGTAGACCAGATCACCTTTATTTAACCAGGTAGACCAGATCACCTTTATTTAACCAGGTAGGCCAGATCACCTTTATTTAACCAGCTAGGCCAGATCACCTTTATTTAACCAGGTAGGCCAGATCACCTTTATTTAACCAGGTAGGCCAGTTGAGAACAAGTTCTCATTTACACTGTGACCAGTGAGATATACCTGCTGGAGCGCGTGCTGCGGGTGGGTGCTGCTATGTGACCAGTGAGATATATCTGCTGGAGCGCGTGCTGCGGGTGGGTGCTGCTATGTGACCAGTGAGATATACCTGCTGGAGCACGTGCTGCGGGTGGGTGCTGCTATGTGACCAGTGAGCTGAGATAAGGTGGGGCTTTACCTAGCAAAGACTTATAGATGACCTGGAGCTAGTGGGTTTGGTGACGAGTTTGAAGCAAGGGCCAGCCAACGAGAGTGTACAGGTCGCAGTGGTGGGTAGTATATGGGGATTTGATGACAAAACAGATGGCACTGTGATAGACTGCATCCAATTTGCTGAGTAGAGTGCTGGAGGCTATGTTGTAAATGACATCGCCGATGTCGAGGATCGGTAGGATGGGCATTTTTGCGAGGGTATGTTTGGCTGCATGAGTGAAGGATGCTTTTTTTGCTAAATAGGAAACCGATTCTTGATATAATTTTGGATTGGAGATGCCTATGGCATTTTAAGTCATTGAAGCTTGTCTGGCGGTTAGTTAGCACAGTGTCCAAAGAAGGGCCAGAAATATACAGAATAGTGTCGTCTGCATGGTGGATCAGAGAATCACCAGCATTAAGAGCAACATCATTGATGTATACAGAGAAGAGTCGGCCCGAGAATTGAACCCTGTGGCACCTCCATAGAGGCTGCCAGAGGTCCAGACAACAGGCCCTCTTATTTGACACACTGAACTCTATCAGAGAAGTAGTTGGTGAACCAGGCGAGGCAGTCATTTGACAAACCAAGGCTGTTGAGTCTGCTGATAAGAATGTGGTGATTGACAGAGTGGAAAGCCTTTGCGAGGTCGATGAATACGGCTGAACAGTATTGTTTCTTATCGATGGCGGGTATGATATCGTTTAGGACCTTGGGCGTGGCTGAGGTGCACCCATGACCAGTTCGGCAGCCAGATTGCATAGCGGAGAAGGTACGGTGGGATTCGAAATGGTCAGTGATCTGTTTATTAACTTTGCTTTCGAAGACCTTAGATAGGCAGGGTAGGATAGATATAGGTCTGTAGCAGTTTGTGTCTAGAGTGTCTCCCCCTTTGAAGAGGGGGATGACCGCAGCAGCTTTCCAATCTTTGGGGATCTTAGACGATACCAAATAAATGTTGAACAGGCTAGTAATAGGGGTTGCAAAAATTTTGGCAGAAAATTTTAGGAAGAGAGGGTCCAGATTGTCTAGCCCGGATGATTTGTAGGGGTCCAGATTTTGCAGCTCTTTCAGAACATCAGCTATTTGGGTAAGTTGCTGTGGGGGGTGCCGGGCAGTTGACCTTGGTAGGGATAGCCAGGTGGAAAGCATGGCCAGCCATAGAAAAATGCTTCTTGAAATTCTCAATTTTCGTGGATTTATTGGTGGTGAAAGTGTTTCCTATCTTCAGTGCAATGGGCAGCTTGGAGGAGGTGTTCTTATTCTCCATGGACTTTACAGTTTCCCAGAACTTTTTTGAGTTTGTGCTACAGGATGCAAATTTCTGCTTGAAAAAGCTAGCCTTAGCTTTCCTAACTGCTTGTGTATATTGTTTCCTAACTTCCATGAAAAGATGCATATCACGGGGGCTATTTGATGCTAATGCAGAACACCACAGGATGTTTTTGTGCTGGTCAAGGGCAGACAGGTCTGCAGTGAACCAAGGGTTATATCTGTTCCTGGTTCTAAATTGTCTTGAGGTAGCTCTTGTTGTAGCTCTTGTTGTAGCTCTTGATAATTGTTAAATGGACCAAAACAATTATTATGATATTTATTTGCAAGGTAAAATATTCAATTTCCATCATGTTGAACGGTTATGCGTCTCTTTTGATTTGATAGTATTATGCCCACTTTGGCCTGTTCCACAGCATCGCCCCCAGTCTTCAGCCTTAACCCTGTCCGTCTGATCGCCACGTTGGGGAAGGACGTGTTGTTGGAGTGTAAACCCCGAGCATCACCCAAGCCTAGAGTAACATGGAGGAGAGGAGACAGACGCATTCATCCCAGCAGAAGGTATGGATGGAATTTGAAAAGAAGCAACAAGGTTTATGGGTAGTTTCCCAGACAACGATTTAGCTTAGTCCTGGTCTAAAACATTATTTCCGATGGAGATTATCCATTGAGCTTGCTTTTTAGTACAGAACTAGGCTTAATCTGTTTGTAGGAAACCAACCGCTAAAATTATTTTATTTTCCAACACAAAGCTTAAATGGAAATGTCACTTTTGTTTTATCCCAACCCTCTAAAATGCACACAGAGAGGTTGGAGTTTGGAGCAGAGAGGTTGGAGGTTGGAGCAGAGAGGTTGGAGCAGAGAGGTTGGAGGTTGGAGCAGAGAGGTTGGAGGATGGAGCAGAGAGGTTATGGCAGAGAGGTTGGAGCAGAGAGGTTGTAGGTTGGAGCAGAGAGGTTGGAGCAGAGAGGTTGGAGGTTGGAGCAGAGTGGTTGGAGCAGAGAGGTTGGAGAAGAGAGCTTGGAGCAGAGAGGATGGAGGTTGGTGCAGAGAGGTTGGAGGTTGGAGCAGAAAGGTTGGGGCAGAGAGGTTAGAGCAGAGAGATTGGGGCAGACAGCTTGGGGCAGAGAGGTTGGAGCAGAGAGGTTGGGGCAGAGAGGTTGGAGCAGAGAGGTTGGAGCAGAGAGGTTGGAGGTTGGAGCTGAGAGGTTGGAAGTTGGAGCAGAGAGGTTGGAGCAGAGAGGTTGGAGCAGAGAGGTTGGAGCAGAGAGGTTGCAGCAGAGAGGTTGGAGCAGAGAGGTTGGAGGTTGTAGCAGAGATGTTGGAGGTTGTAGCAGAGAGGTTGGAGTTAAGAGCAGAGAGGTTGGAGGTTGGAGCAGAGAGGTTGAAGGTTGGAGCAGAGAGGTTGGAGCAGAGAGGTTGGAGCAGAGAGGTTGCAGCAGAGAGGTTGGAACAGAGAGGTTGCAGCAGAGAGGTGAGGGGCAGAGAGGTTGTAGCAGAGAGGTTGGAACAGAGAGGTTGGAGGTTGTAGCAGAGAGGTGAGGGGCAGAGAGGTTGGAGCAGAAAGGTGAGAGGTTGGAGCAGAGAGGTGAGGGGCAGAGAGGTTGCAGCAGAGCGATGAGGGGCAGAGAGGTTGGAGCAGAGAGGTTGGAGCAGAGAGGTTAGAGGTTGGAGCAGAGAGGTAAGAGATTGGAGCAGAGAGGTTGGAGGTTAAATCAGAGAGGTTGGAGCAGAGAGATTGGAGCAGAGAGGTGAGGGGCAGAGAGGTTGGAGCAGAGTGGTTGGAACAGAAAGGTTAGAGATTGAAGCAGAGAGGTTGGGGCAGAGAGGTTGGAGCAGAGAGGTAGCAGCAGAGAGGTAGCAGCAGAGAGGTTGGAGCAGAGAGGTTGGAGGTGGTAGCAGAGAGGTTGGAGGTTGGAGCAGAGAGGTTGGAGCAGAGGTTTTGGAGCAGACAGGTTTCAACAGAGAGGTTGGCACAAAGAGGTTGGAACATAGAGGTTGGAACATAGAGGTTGGAACAGAGAGGTTGCAGCAGAGAGGTTGCAGCAGAGAGGTTGGAGCAGAGAGGTGAGGGGCAGAGAGGTTGCAGCAGAGAGGTTGCAGCAGAGAGGTTGCAGCAGAGAGGTTGGAGCAGAGAGATTGGAGCAGAGAGGTGAGGGGCAGAGAGGTTGCAGCAGAGAGGTTGGAACAGAGAGGTTGGAACAGAGAGGTTGCAGCAGAGAGGTGAGGGTCAGAGAGATTGCAGCAGACAGGTGTGAACAGGGAGGTTGGGGCAGTGAGGTTGGAACAGAAAAGATAGAGGTTAGAGCAGAGAGTTTGGAGGTTGGAGCAGAGAGGTTGGAACAGAGAGGTGAGGGGCAGATAGGTTGGAGCAGAGAGGTTGGAACAGAGAGGTTGGAGGTTGGAGCAGAGAGGTGAGGGGCAGAGAGGTTGGAGCAGAGAGGTGAGGGGCAGAGAGGTTGCAGCAGAGCGATGAGGGGCAGAGAGGTTGGAGCAGAGAGGTTGGAGCAGAGAGGTTGGAGCAGAGAGGTTAGATGTTGGAGCAGAGAGATTGGAGCAGATAGGTTGGAGCAGACAGGTTTGAACAGAGAGGTTGGAGCAGAGAGGTTGGAGCAGAGAGATTGGAGCAGAGAGATTGGAGCAGAGAGGTGAGGGGCAGAGAGGTTGCAGCAGAGAGGTTGGAACAGAGAGGTTGCAGCAGAGAGGTTGGAACAGAGAGGTTGGAACAGAGAACTTGGAACAGAGAGGTTGCAGCAGAGATGTTGGAGCAGAGAGGTTGGAACAGAGAGGTTGGAACAGAGAGGTTGGAGTAGAGAGGTTGGAACAGATGGGTGTAGTATGTTATGTAGTTTACCCCCTTATATTTAGACACTCCAGCCGTTGTCACTTTTCATTAGTCCTAACATGTCACGACTGTTCATTAGTTCTAACATGTCACTTTTCATTAGTCCTAACATGTCATCACTGTTCATTAGTCCTAACATGTCACCACTGTTCATTAGTCCTAACATGTCACCACTGTTCATTAGTCCTAACATGTCATCACTGTTCATTAGTCCTAACATGTCATCACTGTTCATTAGTCCTAACATGTCACCACTGTTCATTAGTCCTAACATGTCACCACTGTTCATTAGTCCTAAAGTTCATTAGTCCTAACATGTTACTTTTCATTAGTCCTAACGTGTCACATTAGATTAGTCTTAACATGTCACTTTTCATTAGTCCTAACATGTCACCACTGTTCATTAGTCCTAACATTTCACTGTTCATTAGTCCTAAAGTGTCACTGTTCATTAGTCCTAACATGTTACTTTTCATTAGTTCTAAAGTGTCACTGTTCATTAGTCCTAACATGTTACTTTTCATTAGTCCTATCGTGTCACTGTTCATTAGTCCTAACATGTTACTTTTCATTAGTCCTAACATGTCACCACTGTTCATTAGTCCTAACATGTCACTGTTCATTAGTCCTAACATTTCACTGTTCATTAGTACTAAAGTGTCACTGTTCATTAGTCCTAACATGTTACTTTTCATTAGTCCTATCGTGTCACTGTTCATTAGTCCTAACATGTTACTTTTCATTAGTCCTAACATGTTACTTTTCATTAGTCCTAACATGTCACCACTGTTCATTAGTCCTAACATGTCACTGTCCATTAGTCCTAACATTTCACTGTTCATTAGTCCTAACTTGTCACTGTTCATTAGTCCTAAAGTGTCACTGTTCATTAGTCCTAACATGTCACCACTGTTCATTAGTCCTAACATGTCACTGTTCATTAGTCCTAACATGTCACCACTGTTCATTAGTCCTAACATGTCACCACTGTTCATTAGTCCTAACATGTCACTTTTCATTAGTCCTAACATGTCACATTACATTAGTCCTAAAGTGTCACTGTACATTAGTCCTAACATGCCACTTTTCATTAATCCTAACATGTCACATTACATTAGTCCTAAAGTGTCACTGTACATTAGTCCTAACGTGTCACTGTACATTAGTCCTAATGTGTCACTGTACATTTGTCCTAACATGTCACTTTTCATTAGTCCTAAAGTGTCAACTTACATTAGCCCTAACATGTCACTGTTCATTACTCCTACTGTCACTTTACATTAGTCCTAAAGTTGTACTATTTTATTCAACAAGTCAGTTATTAAGAACAAATTCTTATTTACAATGACGGCCTACCCCGGCCAAACTTGGACGATGCTGGGCCAATTGTGGGCCGCCCTATGGGACTCCCAATCACAGGCGGATGTGAATCAGCCTGTATTCAAACCAGGGACTGTGCTGACACCTCTTGCACTGAGATGCAGTGCCTTATACCGCTGTGCCACTCAGGGGCCCATACTTTACATTTTGCCAGGTCTTTTATGATATTCTAAGAGAGCAACTTTGTATATATAACAAGGCCATTAAAAATGCCATATGGTCTCATTTGACTAACTTGATCACTAACAAGAGAGGTATCTTCTTGACCGTCGATGGCCTGATCAAACCTATGTGAACTTTCCTCCACATGTAAATGTCATGATTTTGCGGCATATTTCAGCGATAGCAAACATTAGGCTGGGTATCAGACAAGCAAGACCTAATGAGAAGTTTGATGATATGTGTCCTAGCCTACCACGCAAAGGCACTATGGATTTATTTTCCTGGTTGACACAGACATGGTCAGGAAATTGACATCACAACTGCCTTCTAGATCCTATCCCCACCACCTTATACAAAACAGTTTTTAATTGCATATCTGAAGAAGTGCAAGCTATTGTTAATCATTCCCTGTTCACAGACACTTTCCCCACTGCACTCAAAACTGTTATGGTGAAACCCCTTCTGGTGAAAAGTCATCTCGATTGTTCATCTATAAGCAATTTTCAGCCAATCTCCAATCTTCCATCCTTAAGCAAAACTCTGGAGAAATTGGTTTTCAAACAGCAAAATAACTTTTGAAGTGGCAACTGTATTTAAAAAAATTCCGAACTGTTTTTTGTGCCCACCACCGCACAGGAACAGCCTTAGTTGAAGTGGTACATGATCTTAGAGCCAACACAGATGCCAAACAGCTCTCCGGCCTTGTACTCTTGGATTTAAGTGCTACATTCAACACTGTTGACCATGATGTCCTTCGGGACAGTCTGGAGAGGTGGGTTGGCCTCTCCGGTCCAGTTCTAAATTAGTTTAGGACTTATTTAATCGGTCAATAGTTTTTTTGTCCCCCTTGGAGAACATAACTCAGAGAAAACACATATAACATGTGGTGTTCCACAAGGTTCTATTTTGGGTCCGGTACTGTTTAGTTCATATATGTTACCCGTGGCAGAATTATCAGAAAGCACAGCATTGATATTCACTGCTACTCAGACGATACACAACTTTACATTTTTGTGTTACCAGAGGATTTTAGCTCGACAGATAAATTATTAGACTGTATTAGTGATTTAAATACTTGGATGGCTCACAACTTCCTCCAGCTAAATCAACTTATTGTTGGAGCCAAAGCACAAAGACAGAATCTGCACATTTTAAATCACTGGCCACAAAGATAAAACACCAGGTAAAAAAACCTAAGGGTTATTTCAGATTCTGTTCTAAATTTAAATTCACACATTAGTAATTTGAACAAAATTGCTTTTTACCACCTGAGGAACATTGCCAAGGTGCGGCCATTTCTCTCTCAGGCTGATACAGAGAGACTCATTTGTGCTTTTATGACAAGCAGGTTTGACTACTGTAATGCTCTCCTATCTAGTCTACCCAAGAGAGCCGTTGGTCAACTGTAAAACATACAGAATGCTGCAGCACGGGTACTGACTAAGACCAGACGGAGAACACACATTACACCGGGTTTTAAAGTCTCTGCACTGGCTGCCTGTGAGTTTTAGAATACATTTCAAGATTATTCAAATCCAATCAAAGTGTATTTGTCACATGCACCGAATACAACAGGTTAGGGTTACAACAGGTAACCCTAACCCTAACCTTACAGTGAAATGCTTACTTACAAGCCTGATAATGGAATTTATATTTGATAATGGAATTTATATGTTTAAATTCATGATTAGAATATTCCACCCTGAAACCATATAATTGTATGAAATTGATTAGAATCATAAAATTATTATTAATGATGTGTGTAGTTTTAGTCAGTAAAAGTATAATTAATTATGTGTGTAGTTTTAGTCAGAATTAGGGTATAACAATATATCTGTACAATATACAGTATCTTTATAGTATCTTAAACACAGACTGTCTGAGCAAAATTTGGTGCCGACCTGGCTAGGCTGGGAGATTTAGGAGAGGGCAGGGAGTACTTCTCACGGTCTCCCTAATCTTTGTCGGCTGGGTAGTGATACAGTATGTGCGTAGGATACCTACTGTTTGTGTGTGAAGGTATGTGCGTAAGGAGCCAGTATAAAATGGATGGTTTTGTACAACTGGGGAGCGCTCTCGTGAATAAACTTTCAGACTATTGTAGCTGGGACTCTTACAAATTCTAGGTTGCAGACTGAGCAGTTTAATTGAAGTTCAGTTCATGAACATTGATAACATAATTCACATAACAAAGCCCTTAACCAACAATGCAGATTTAAGAAAAATACCTAAAACAATAAGAAATAAAAGTAACAATTAATTAAAGAGCAGCAGTAAAATAACAAAAGTGAGACTACAATGAGGGAAATAAGTATTTGATACCCTCTCAATCAGAAAGATTTCTGGCTCCCGGGTGTCTTTAATACAGGTAACGAGCTGAGATTAGGAGCACGCTCTTAAAGGGAATGCTCCTAATCTTAGTTTGTTACCTGTCCACAGAAGCAATCAATTAATCAGATTCCAAACTCTCCACCATGGCCAAGACCAAGAATCCTGGGCCTTTCAGAGCAGGTGTATACAGTTGAAGTCGGAGGTTTACATACACCTTAGCCAAATACATTTAAACTCAGTTTTTCACAATTCCTGACATTTAATCCTAGTAAAAATTCCCTGTTTTAGGTCAGTTAGTTTATTAAGATCACCACATATTTTAAGAGTGTGAAATGTCAGGATAACAGGAGAGAGAATTATTTATTTCAGCTTTTATTTCTTTCATCACATTCCCAGTGGTCAGAAGTTTACATACACTCAATTAGTATTTGGTAGCATTGACTTTAAATTGTTTAACTTGGGTCAGACATTTTGGGTAGCCTTCCGCAAGCTTCCCACAATAAGTTGGGTGAATTTTGGCCCATTCCTCCTGACAGAGCTGTTGTAACTGAGTCGGGTTTGTAGGCCTCCTGACAGAGCTGGTGTAACTGAGTCAGGTTTGTTGGCCTCCTGACAGAGCTGGTGTAACTGAGTCAGGTTTGTAGGCCTCCTTGCTCGCACACGCTTTTTTAGTTTTGCCCACACATTTTCTATAGGATTGAGGTCAGGGCTTTGTGATGGCCACTCCAATACCTTGACTTTTTTTTTTTTGCCACAACTTTTGAAGTATGCTTGGGGTCATTGTCCATTTGGAAGACCCATTTGTGACCAAGCTTTAACTTCCTGACTGATGTCTTGAGATGTTGCTTCAATATATCCACGTAAATTTCCTTCCCCATGAGGCCATCTATTTTGTGAACTGCACCAGTCCCTCCGGCAGCAAAGAACCCCCCATAACATGATGCTGGCATCCCCGTGCTTTATTGTTGGGATGTTGTTCTTCGGCTTGCAAGCCTCCCCCTTTTTCCTTTAAACATAATGGTCATTACGGCCAAACAGTTCTATTTTTGTTTTATCAGACCAGAAGACATTTCTCACCATGTGCAGTTGCAAACTATAGTCTTGCTTTTTGGTTGTTTTGGAGCAGTGGCTTCTTCCTTGCTGAGCGGCCTGTCAGGTTATGTCGATATCGGACTCATTTTACTGTGGATATAGATACTTTTGTACCTGTTTCCTCCAGCATCTTCACAGGGTTTTTTGTTCTTGTTCTGAGATTGAATTTTACTTTTTGCACCAAAGTACGTTCATCTCAAGGTAAACTTCTGACCCACTGGAATTGTGATACAGTGAATGATAAATTAAATAATCTGTCTGTAAACAATTGTTGGAAAAATTATTTGTGTCATGCACAAAGTAGATGTTCTAACCGACTTGCCAAAACTATAGTTTGTTAACAAGACATTTGTGGAGTGGTTGATAAATGAGTTTTAATGACTCCAACCTAAGTGTATTTAAACTTCCGACTTCAACTGTATATACTGCGATCATGTGACACTGAGATTGCACATAGGTGGACTTTAGTTATCTAATTATGTGACTTCTGAAGGTAATTTGTTGCACCAGATCTTATTCAGGGGCTTTATAGCAAAGTGGTTGATATATGCACCACTTTTCAGCTTTTTCTTTATTTCTTTATTTTTGAAACAAGTTATTTTTTAAATTTCACTTCACCAATTTGGACTATTTTGTGTATGTCCATTACATGAAATCCACATAAAAATCTATTTGAATTATAGGTTGTATTGCAACATAATCGTGAAAATCTCCAAGGGGGTTGAATACTTTTGCAAGGCACTGTATTTGTCAGTAACAGCTGGTGTACAATGTCTAAGGAATGCTGAGAGGTAGTGAAGGAGGGACCAGGATGCTGAGATGTAATCCATTACATGTAAGCGATTATCAAGATACGGTAACTGTAATCTGTTACATTACCAGCGAAAACATTGTAATCAGATTACAGACACTTTTGAAAATCTCAATGATTATTTCAAGGATTATTTTTTAATTCAGAAAGGATGTTTGCAAAAAAATATTTGACACTGTTTTCTCAATGACATTCAAATCAGCATTGGAAAAAATGTGCACGTTTAAGCTGGTTCTGACCACAAATCATCGACCAGTATGATGACACACCAATCATGTGTGATGGATCGCGGGATAAGAGCTGGAATAGGCTTTTGTAGGCTACAGTCCAAGCTGTCTTCCAATGGTACGACTGCTGTCGGCAACCAAAGATTATCCAACTTGAATAAACGCTTGCCGTTAAGGATAACAGCAGTGGTGTAGTCTACAGCAATACATATTTGACTTATTATTATATCTAGTCTTCCAGTCCCTGCCGCTGAAAAACATCCCCACAGCATGATGCTGCCACCACCATACTTCAAAGTAGGGATGGTGCCAGGTTTCCACCAGACGGGTTTCCTCAGGCTAAAGAGTTCAATCTTGGTTTCATCAGACCAGAGAATCTTGTTTCTCATGGTCTGAGAGTCCTTTAGGTGCTTTTTGGCAAACTCCAAGCAGGCTGTCATGTGCCTTTTACTGAGGAGTGGGTCCGGCCATTCTATCACAAGGACCAGACTGGTGGAGGGCTGCAGTGGTTGTCCTTCTGGAATGCTCTACCATCTCCACAGAGGAACTCTAGAGCTCTGTCAGAGTGACCATCGGCTTCTTGGCCACCTTCCTGATCAAGTCCCTTCTCCCCCGATTGCTCAGTCCTTCCCCAGATCTGTGCCTCGACACAATTCTGTCTCTGAGCTCTACAGACAATTCCTTTGACCTCATGGCTTGGTTTTTGCTCTGACATGCACTGTCAACTGTGGGACCTTATATGATGGATAAGTCCAATCAATCAAGTTGCGCGAAACATCTCTAGGACGATCAATGAAAACAGGATGCACCTGAGCTCAATTACTATTGTCATAGCAAAGGGTCTGAATACATATGTAAATAAGGTCTGTCTTTTATGTTTAATAAATTAGCAAAAAATTCTAAAACCTGTTTTTGCTTTGTCATTATGGGGTATTGTGTGTAGATTGCTGAGGATTAAAAAAAAATCAATTTTAGAACATGGCTGTAACGTAATAAAATGAGGAAAAAGTCAATGTGTCTGAATACTTTCCGAAGGCACTGTAAAATACATTTAACCAAATCTGCCCTACTCCCCCTCAAGGAAAGAGACTCCAATCAATACTTATGGAATCCCGATTGTAACTCAAATATTTAGGAGTAGATATATTTCCTTTTTTTGATAAAACCATTGCCAAAAACTTCAACAGAACACTTAAATCAATTAAATCAGACCTCAGTGTATTGATTAACATCCCAGTCACTCTAACCGGCAGAATACCTACTGTGAAAATTACGTAATATATTGCCTCGGTTGAATTTCGTGACCTCAATGCTTCCAATGTCTCCCCCTTCCAGCAATCGGGATAAAATCCACAGTGCATTTTTAAAATAAATATGGAAAGGTCAAATTTCCCGGATTAAATGAACACATTTACAGAGAGGGAAAGACACTGGGGGACAATCTGTTCCAAACTTCTAACTGTATTTCCAGCTTTAGCATTTCACCCAATTACAAATTGGTTTAGACATGACTCTTCAGCTCCCTGGCTGAGAATAGAGAGAAATATGATGGCTCCCATTGCCCTGGAAGAAATGGTGTTCATTTTCTCTTTAACAATTTAAACTACGCATTGGTCCTATTATTGCTCTAACAATTTCTATTTGAAACAAATTTTAAAAGCTATGCAATTGGGAAACGAAATGGCATTGTCACGACTCCGACCGAAGGTGGCTCCCCTTCCCGTTCGGGTGGCGCTCGGCTGTCGTCGTCGCCGGCCTACTAGCTGCTAAAAGCTGATTCTTTTCTCCCCCTCCTTATGTGTTTATTGAGTACACCTGTTTTGAGTTGGTTGTAATTAGTGAGGCTTTATTAGTCAGCTGGCCCGCCTGGTTCTTTGTGCGGGATTGGTTATTGTAACCCTGGTGTTTGCATTAGATGTTCATGTATTTAGTGCTGGACTGTTTTCGTTCCCTGTGTCTGGGGCATTTAGTTTGAGCACCCGAAAGTGGGGTGACCGTGGTTCACAGTGTGTGCATTAAAGAAGCACTTTATTAAACTTACAGGTATGCCCTGACTCCATTATTTAACAACAATGCCTTGTTATCTGGAGGACTTCCTTTCACATTGCCCCAATGGTCAAAATGCTGTATCCGTACCCTTGGCGATGTCATGGATAGTACTGATTTGAGGACATTTCAAGATCTGAAAGAAGCATTACCAGGTATCACTCTCCATTATAGCTATGCTGGCTATGAGTTCCATGGGAAACTATGCTGGCTATGAGTTCCATGGGACACTATGCTGGCTATGAGTTCCATGGAAAACTATGCTGGCTATGAGTTCCATGGGAAACTATGCTGGCTATGAGTTCCATGGGAAATTATGCTGGCTATGAGTTCCATGGGAAACTATGCTGGCTATGAGTTCCATGGGAAACTATGCTGGCTATGAGTTCCATGGGAAACTATGATGGCTATGAGTTCCATGGGAAACTATGCTGGCTATGAGTTCCATTGGAAACTATGCTGGCTAGGAGTTCCATGGGAAACTATGCTGGCTAAATAGTTCCATGGGAAACTATACTGGCTATGAGTTCCATGGGAAACTATGCTGGCTATGAGTTCCATGGGAAACTATGCTGGCTATGAGTTCCATGGGAAACTATGATGGCTATGAGTTCCATGGGAAACTATGATGGCTATGAGTTCCATGGGAAACTATGCTGGCTATGAGTTCCATGGGAACCTATGCTGGCTATGAGTTCCATGGGAAACTATGCTGGCTATGAGTTCCATGGGAAACTATGCTGGCTATGAGTTCCATGGGAAACTATGCTGGCTATGAGTTCCATGGGAAATTATGCTGGCTATTAGTTCCATGGGAACCTATGCTGGCTAAATAGTTCCATGGGAAACGATGCTGGCTATGAGTTCCATGGGAAACTATGCTGGCTATGAGTTCCATGGGAAACTATGCTGGCTATGAGTTGCATGGGAAACTATGCTGGCTATTAGTTCCATGGGAAACTATGCTGGCTATGAGTTCCATGGGAAACTATGCTGGCTATGAGTTCCATGGGAACCTATGCTGGCTAAATAGTTCCATGGGAAACTATGCTGGCTATGAGTTCCATTGGAAACTATGCTGGCTATGAGTTCCATGGGAACCTATGCTGGCTATGAGTTCCATGGGAAACTATGCTGGCTATGAGTTCCATGGGAAACTTTGCTGGCTATGAGTTCCATGGGAAACTATGCTGGCTATGAGTTCCATGGGAACCTATTCTGGCTATGAGTTCCATGGGAACCTATGCTGGCTATGAGTTCCATGGGAAACTATGCTGGCTATGAGTTCCATGGGAAACTATGCTGGCTAAATAGTTCCATGGGAAACTATGCTGGCTATGAGTTCCATGGGAAACTATGCTGGCTATGAGTTCCATGGGAAACTATGCTGACTATGAGTTCCATGGGAAACTATGATGGCTATGAGTTCCATGGGAAACTATGATGGCTATGAGTTCCATGGGAAACTATGCTGGCTATTAGTTCCATGGGAAACTATGCTGGCTATGAGTTCCATGGGAAACTATGCTGACTATGAGTTCCATGGGAAACTATGATGGCTATGAGTTCCATGGGAAACTATGATGGCTATGAGTTCCATGGGAAACTATGCTGGCTATGAGTTCCATGGGAAACTATGCTGGCTATGAGTTCCATGGGAACCTATGCTGGCTAAATAGTTCCATGGGAAACTATGCTGGCTATGAGTTCCGTGGGAAACTATGCTGGCTATGAGTTCCATGGGAAACTATGCTGGCTATGAGTTCCATGGGAAACTATGCTGGCTATGAGTTCCATGGGAAACTATGCTGACTATGAGTTCCATGGGAAACTATGATGGCTATGAGTTCCATGGGAAACTATGATGGCTATGAGTTCCATGGGAAACTATGCTGGCTATTAGTTCCATGGGAAACTATGCTGGCTATGAGTTCCATGGGAAACTATGCTGGCTATGAGTTCCATGGGAACCTATGCTGGCTATGAGTTCCATGGAAACCTATGCTGGCTATGAGTTCCATGGGAAACTATGCTGGCTATGAGTTCCATGGGAAACTATGCTGGCTATGAGTTCCATGGGAAACTATGCTGGCTATGAGTTCCATGGGAAACTATGCTGGCTATGAGTTCCATGGGAAACTATGCTGGCTATGAGTTCCATGGGAAACTATGCTTGCTATGAGTTCCATGGGAAACTATGCTGGCTATGAGTTCCATGGGAAACTATGCTGGCTA
Organism: Oncorhynchus clarkii lewisi; assembly: GCF_045791955.1. Taxonomy (NCBI): domain Eukaryota; kingdom Metazoa; phylum Chordata; class Actinopteri; order Salmoniformes; family Salmonidae; genus Oncorhynchus; species Oncorhynchus clarkii. The sequence goes on along the minus strand of NC_092170.1, from coordinate 47,103,520 downwards.
TGAGTTCCATGGGAAACTATGCTGGCTATGAGTTCCATGGGAAACTATGCTGGCTATGAGTTCCATGGGAAACTATGCTGGCTATGAGTTCCATGGGAAACTATGCTGGCTATGAGTTCCATGGGAACCTATGCTGGCTATGAGTTCCATGGGAAACTATGCTGGCTATGAGTTCCATGGGAAACTATGCTGGCTATGAGTTCCATGGGAAACTATGCTGGCTATTAGTTCCATGGGAAACTATGCTGGCTATTAGTTCCATGGGAAACTATGCTGGCTATGAGTTCCATGGGAACCTATGCTGGCTAAATAGTTCCATGGGAAACTATGCTGGCTATGAGTTCCATGGGAAACTATGCTGGCTATGAGTTCCATGGGAAACTATGCTGGCTATGAGTTCCATGGGAAACTATGCTGGCTATTAGTTCCATGTGAAACTATGCTGGCTATGAGTTCCATGGGAAACCCAGCCCGCACAAATACCCAGCGGCCCTAGTGCCCTTAAATAGCCAACAAACAAACACTAACTCAAAACAGGTGTACCCAATTAAACCCAATAAACAGAAACAATTATATGCATATCCTGGCTTCAGGGCCTTCAGGGCCTGAGCATCAGGCAGTTTACTTTGGGCACGTCAGTCATGCGGAAATTGAGGAAAAAGAGGCTTAGTCCTAAAGAGTCTCATTTTCCATAGTGGAATCATACTAGTTTGTAGCCCAAACTGTTTGGACGCTACAGACGTTTTTGCGAGAAAAACGATTTTCGGGATGTCTCCTGGTCTAACAAACACCGCTGTAACTCTGTGACCTTCCACCATATATTCGAAAGGACAACATGGTATCTGGCCGTGGATTGAGACCCAGCCAATAAAAAAAATCTGATCTTAAACAGATGGATTCTGATGGGGATTTTTTTTATTATGCTAATTATATTTTCACAGGGAAATCTGTTGCAGCCTACTGAACAGTGTCTGAGGGCTGATTTCTGAAAGTACAGACATACATCTCTGATACCGAAGGTAAATGTCCATAATGCTTCTCATTACTGCCTTGAGAGATGATCCTCCTTCAGCTGAACTGAGATAAACAGAAGACTGATGCGTCTCCATGTCTTGGCCAGGATAACAAATTCTCAGAAGATTGTCTGTCTCTGACATTAACGATTGGCAAGAAAGACCTCTGTGGAGGCAGGGAGGGCGAGAAGTTACATTCTGGCAGAGCAGGGGTGTAGGGGTAGAGGAGTGGAATCGAAGCAGCTACATCCGTTAGCGTTTATCAGACATTGACAGCTGTGCTGACTTAATGAATGTTTGTAATTAACATGGATTTCCGCTAATGTTCTGCGTTGTTGTCTCCTTAATGGAAAGTCACTGTTAGTTTCAGATAGACAGACAGACAGACTCAATTGTCAAACAGACATTTGTATTAGTACACATTAGTATTTGAATACCATTTTAATTTATTTCATTCTTAGAAAGCCTTGTTCTTAAATAAGACCTAATAAAATCCCCATTGTCTTATTGTTATTATGAGATGATAAAACAACAAAACAAGTTATTCTATCACATAGCCAGACACCATTTATTTTCTCTCTGTCAGGTTGGTTTCAATTGCATAGTGCTGTATACCCAACTAGCATGTGGTCTTCCTTCCTGCCTCTTCCATCCTTTGTGGATGTGTGCTCTCTTTCCCTAATTTGAAGAATGTCTCCAAGCTTCAGTCTCCTTATGAAGATTCTGTTTTGCCTTGATGAGTTCCCTGCCTGCCTACAAGGCAACTTAGAGAGGAGCCAAGATACCCCTCTCTCTCTCTCTCCCCTTTCTCCCAGCCAATGTCATTCAGATAATATCTGTTTGTTTTTTGGAATTGAAAAAATGAATTTTTTTATAAAAAATTACAACTTGGTAAATATTAATCTATATTCCTGAGGTCCAAGCTCAAATATAATGGGATTGAAAATCTGCAAACATAAAAGGAAGTTTGGAAAGTACTAATGTGTCGGTCGGTCTGTCAGTCACTGAAAGGAGAACAGAGACTGTAGCCAATAAGCCATGTTCACAGTAGGTCCACACTCTAAAGCCACCTGCTCTCTTCACCAGGTCCTGGTCTGTCAGTAGGTCCACAGTCTAAAGCCATCTGCTCTCTACACCAGGTCCTGGTCTGTCAGTAGGTCCACAGTCTAAAGCCATCTGCTCTCTACACCAGGTCCTGGTCTGTCAGTAGGTCCACAGTCTAAAGCCATCTGCTCTCTACACCAGGTCCTGGTCTGTCAGTAGGTCCACAGTCTAAAGCCATCTGCTCTCTACACCAGGTCCTGGTCTGTCAGTAGGTCCACAGTCTAAAGCCATCTGCTCTCTACACCAGGTCCTGGTCTGTCAGTAGGTCCACAGTCTAAAGCCATCTGCTCTCTACACCAGGTCCTGGTCTGTCAGTAGGTCCACAGTCTAAAGCCATCTGCTCTCTACACCAGGTCCTGGTCTGTCAGTAGGTCCACAGTCTAAAGCCATCTGCTCTCTACACCAGGTCCTGGTCTGTCAGTAGGTCCACAGTCTAAAGCCATCTGCTCTCTACACCAGGTCCTGGTCTGTCAGTAGGTCCACAGTCTAAAGCCATCTGCTCTCTACACCAGGTCCTGGTCTGTCAGTAGGTCCACAGTCTAAAGCCATCTGCTCTCTACACCAGGTCCCGGTCTGTCAGTAGGTCCACAGTCTAAAGCCATCTGCTCTCTACACCAGGTCCCGGTCTGTCAGTAGGTCCACAGCCTAAAGCCATCTGCTCTCTACACCAGGTCCTGGTCTGTCAGTAGGTCCACAGTCTAAAGCCATCTGCTCTCTACACCAGGTCCTGGTCTGTCAGTAGGTCCACAGTCTAAAGCTATCTGCTCTCTTCACCAGGTCCTGGTCTGTCAGTAGGTCCACAGTCTAAAGCCATCTGCTCTCTACACCAGGTCCTGGTCTGTCAGTAGGTCCACAGTCTAAAGCCATCTGCTCTCTACACCAGGTCCTGGTCTGTCAGTGGGTCCACAGTCTAAAGCCATCTGCTCTCTACACCAGGTCCTGGTCTGTCAGTAGGTCCACAGTCTAAAGCCATCTGCTCTCTACACCAGGTCCTGGTCTGTCAGTAGGTCCACAGTCTAAAGCCATCTGCTCTCTACACCAGGTCCTGGTCTGTCAGTAGGTCCACAGTCTAAAGCCATCTGCTCTCTTCACCAGGTCCTGGTCTGTCAGTAGGTCCACAGTCTAAAGCCATCTGCTCTCTTCACCAGGTCCTGGTCTGTCAGTAGGTCCAAAGCCTAAAGCCATCTGCTCTCTACACCAGGTCCCGGTCTCTCAGTAGGTCCACAGTCTAAAGCCATCTGCTCTCTACACCAGGTCCCGGTCTGTCAGTAGGTCCACAGCCTAAAGCCATCTGCTCTCTACACCAGGTCCCGGTCTGTCTGTAGGTCCACAGTCTAAAGCCATCTGCTCTCTACACCAGGTCCTGGTCTGTCAGTAGGTCCACAGTCTAAAGCCATCTGCTCTCTACACCAGGTCCTGGTCTGTCAGTAGGTCCACAGCCTAAAGCCATCTGCTCTCTACACCAGGTCCTGGTCTGTCAGTAGGTCCACAGTCTAAAGCCATCTGCTCTCTACACCAGGTCCTGGTCTGTCAGTAGGTCCACAGTCTAAAGCCATCTGCTCTCTACACCAGGTCCTGGTCTGTCAGTAGGTCCACAGTCTAAAGCCATCTGCTCTCTACACCAGGTCCTGGTCTGTCAGTAGGTCCACAGCCTAAAGCCATCTGCTCTCTACACCAGGTCCTGGTCTGTCAGTAGGTCCACAGTCTAAAGCCATCTGCTCTCTACACCAGGTCCTGGTCTGTCAGTAGGTCCACAGTCTAAAGCCATCTGCTCTCTACACCAGGTCCTGGTCTGTCAGTAGGTCCACAGTCTAAAGCCATCTGCTCTCTACACCAGGTCCTGGTCTGTCAGTAGGTCCACAGTCTAAAGCCATCTGCTCTCTACACCAGGTCCTGGTCTGTCAGTAGGTCCACAGTCTAAAGCCATCTGCTCTCTTCACCAGGTCCTGGTCTGTCAGTAGGTCCACAGTCTAAAGCCATCTGCTCTCTTCACCAGGTCCTGGTCTGTCAGTAGGTCCAAAGCCTAAAGCCATCTGCTCTCTACACCAGGTCCTGGTCTGTCAGTAGGTCCACAGCCTAAAGCCATCTGCTCTCTACACCAGGTCCTGGTCTGTCAGTAGGTCCACAGTCTAAAGCCATCTGCTCTCTTCACCAGGTCCTGGTCTGTCAGTAGGTCCACAGTCTAAAGCCATCTGCTCTCTACACCAGGTCCTGGTCTGTCAGTAGGTCCACAGTCTAAAGCCATCTGCTCTCTACACCAGGTCCTGGTCTGTCAGTAGGTCCACAGTCTAAAGCCATCTGCTCTCTACACCAACCTCCACTGAGTTGGATGACTGTCAGAACCTCTCAACTGTAATGAGCCTTTTATTTATCTCCTCTCATATATATATATATATATATGTATATACAGTGCCTTGCGAAAGTATTCGGCCCCCTTGAACTTTGCGACCTTTTGCCACATTTCATGCTTCAAACATAAAGATATAAAACTGTATTTTTTTGTGAAGAATCAACAACAAGTGGGACACAATCATGAAGTGGAACGACATTTATTGGATATTTCAAACTTTCTTAACAAATCAAAAACTGAAAAATTGGGCGTGCAAAATTATTCAGCCCCTTTACTTTCAGTGCAGCAAACTCTCTCCAGAAGTTCAGTGAGGATCTCTGAATGATCCAATGTTTACCTAAATGACTCATGATTATGGTGGCTGACTAAATACTTTTTTGCCCCACTGTATATATGGTTTTGAAAGGATTTTTTTTTTGTGCATTAAAATAACATCAAAATGTTTAGAAATACAGTTTAGACATTGTTAATGTTGTAAATGACTATTGTAGCTGGAAACTGCGTTTTTTTTAAATGAAATATCTAAATAGGCGTACAGAGGCCCGTTATCAACAACCATCACTCCTGTGTTCCAATGGCAGGTTGTGGTAGCTAATCCAAGTTTATCATTTTAAAAGACAAATGTATCATTAGAAAACCCGTTTTGCAATTATGTCAGCACAGCTGAAAACTGTTGTTTTGATTAAAGAAGCAATAAAACTGGCCTTCTTTAGACTAGTTGAGTATTTGGAGCATCAGCATTTGTGGGTTCAATTACAGGCTCAAAATGGTCAGAAACAAAGACCTTTCTTCTAAAACTAATGGGGATCCCTAATTAATACAAAAACTACACCGGTAATCAATGGCACATGTACACTACACAGGTAATCAATTGTATATGTAAACTACACAGGTAATCAATGGCACATGTACACTACACAGGTAATCAAATGGTACATGTACACTACACAGGTAATCAAATGGTACATGTACACTACACAGGTAATCAATGGTACATGTACACTACACATGTAATCAATGGTACATGTGCACTACACATGTAATCAATGGTACATGTACACTACACCGGTAATCAATGGCACATGCACACTACACAGGTAATCAAATGTGGTACATTGGTTGAAAGTGGTGCCTTGTTCCCTTTAAATACACCATGCTTCAGATCATATACATTGACACACCATGAAGGGTACCCTACTTGAAAATGTACACGCTCCATGTGTTGTTGCTTTATTACAACACAATTAGCAGCTGTTTGGTCATTTAAAACAATATAACTGTGTGAGTTCCTGTCCCAAATGGCACCTTATTTCCAATATAGTAAACTACTTTTATTTTACAAAAGTAGTACACTATACAGGGAATAGGTCACCATTAGGGACATTGTTTTAACACTGTTCAGTCTAATGCATATTCCACTGAGGCTGGAATGAAAGTGGCTGAATATCCAGTCAACGCTTGTTCCCTATTAGCTTAGACCTTATCGCAACCCATAACAGCAGTGTTGTAATCTTATTGGAGATTAGACTTATTTAATGTTATCAGTAAATCGCCTTGATTAAGGAATTTAAATTGTTGATTGGTCGGTAGATGGAAAAATAACATGTATTGAGCTGTTTATCCATTTCACTCTGTCTGCTGTTGTTATTGGTGTGGTACTTAGAATCACGTCAGAAACTGATTTCAGGTCATCGTATTGAAGGTCACCCAGAAAAGTTGATCCTAAAATAGGAAGGCACCACTTCGGTTCACAGTGAACCAGTTTATGTAGCTTATACACTACAGTTCAAAAGTTTGGGCTCACTTAGACATTTCCTTGACACCATAGTACACTCCAAACTCGTGATTAAGCTTGAGACCCTGGGTCTTGACTCCGCCCTGTGCAACTGGATCCTGAACTTTCTGACGGGCCGCCCCCAAGGTGGTAAAGGTAGGAAACAACATCTCCACCTCGCTGAGCTTCAACACTGGGGCCCCACAAGGGTGCGTTCTCAGCCCTCTCCTGTACTCCCTGTTCACCCATGACTGCGTGGCCATGCACGCCTCCAACTCAATCATCAAGTTTGCAGACGACACTACAGTGGTAGGCTTGATTACCAACAACGATGAGACGGCCTACAGGGAGGAGGTGAGGGCACTCAGAGTGTGGTGTCAGGAAAATAACTTCACACTCAACGTCAACAAAACAAAGGAGATGATCGTGGACTTCAGAAAACAGCAGAGGGCGCACCCCCCTATCCACATCAATGGGACAGTAGTGGAGAGGGTGGAGAGTTTTAAGTTCCTCGGCGTACACATCACAGACAAACAAATGGTACTTCCACACAGACAGCGTGGTGAAGAAGGCACAACAGCACCTCTTCAACCTCAGGAGGCTGAAGAAATGTGGCTTGTCTCACAAACTTTTACAGATGCACAATCGAGAGCATCCTGTCGGACTGTATCACAGCCTGGTACGGCAACTGCTCCGCCCACAACCGTACGTCTCTCCAGAGGGTAGTGAGGTCTGCACAACGCATCACCAGGGGCAAACTACCTGCCCTCCAGGACACCTACACCACCCGATGTCACAGGGAGGCCAAAAAGATCATCAAGGACAACAATCACCCGAGCCACTGCCTGTTCACCCCGCTATCATCCAGAAGGCGAGGTCAGTACAGGTGCATCAAAGCAGGGCCCGAGAGACTGAAAAACAGCTTCTATCTCAAGGCCATCAGACTGTTAAACAGCCATCACTAACATTGAGTGGCTGCTGCCAACATACTGACTCAAATCTCTAGCCACTTTAATAATGAAACATTTGATGTAATAAATGTACCACTAGTCACTTTAAACAATTACACTTTATATAATGTTTACATACCCTACATTACTCATCTCATATGTATATACTGTACTCTATGCCATCTATTGCATCTTGCCTATGTCGTTCGGCCATCGCTCATGCATATATTTTTATGTACATATTCGTATTCATTCCTTTACACTTGTGTGTATAAGGTAATTGTTGTGAAATTGTTAGGTTAGATTACTCGTTGGATATTACTATATTGTCGGAACTAAAAGCACAAGCATTTCGCTACACTTGCATTAACATCTGCTAACCATGTGTATGTGACAAATAACATTTGTTTTGATTTGTTTTTTAAAGAAAAGCATATTTTTGTCCATTAAAACAACATCAAATTGATCCGAATAAAAGTGTAGACATTGTTAATTTTGTAAATTACTATTGTGGCTGGAAACGGCAACATTTTTTATGGAATGTCTACATAGGCGTACAGAGGCCCATTATCAGCAACCATCATTCCTGTGTTTCAACGGCACGTTGTGTTAGCTATTCCAAGTTTATAATTTTAAAAGGCTAATTGATCATTTGAAAACCCTTTTGCAAATATCTTAGCGCAGCTGAAAATTGTTGTTCTGATTAAAGAATCAATAAACCTGGCCTTCTTTAGACTAGTTGAGTATCTGGAGCATAAGCATTTGTGGGTTCGATTACGGGCTCAAAATTGACAGAAACAAATAACTTTCTTCTGAAACTTGTCAGTCAATTCTTGTTCTGAGAAATGAAGGCTATTTCATGCGAGAATTTGCCAAAAAAACAGAAGATCTCATACAACACTGTGTACTACTCCCTTCACAGAACAGCGCAAACTGTCTCTAACCAGAATAGAAAGAGGAGTGGGAGGCCCCGGTGCACAACTGAGCAAGAGGACAAGTACATTAGAGTGTCTAGTTTGAGAAACAGACGCCTCACAAGTCCTCAACTGGCAGCTTCATTAAATAGTACCCGCAAAACACCAGTCTCAACGTCAACATTTAAGAGGCGACTCCGGGTTGCTGCGTTCTCGGCAGAGTTGCAAAGAAAATGCCATATCTCAGACAATACAAATAAAAGAACGCCAGCATCCCAGACTCTCATCTTCACTGTTGATGTTGAGACTGTTTTTTTGTGGGTACTATTTCATTGCAAAAGGGTTTTCTAATGATCAACTAGTCTTTTAAAATGATAGACTCAGCTAAAACAATGTGCCATTGGAACACAGGAGTGATGGTTGCTGATAATGGGCCTCTGTACGCCTTTGCAGATATTCCATGAAAAATCTGCCGGTTTCAGCTACAATAGTAATTTACGGCTAGGGGTTCCACTAGCGAAACGTTTCGACAACATCCGGTGAAAATGCAGACCGCGAAATTCAAAATAAATTATTAGATATATTTAACTGTCATACAATCACAAGTGTAATACACTAAAATACACCTTAACCTCTTAACTTCAGCCACCATCCCAGATTTCAAAAAGGCTTTACGGCGAAAGCAAACCATGCTATTATCTGATGATAACACCCCATCAAACAAACACATGACAATCATATTTCAACCCGCCAGGCGCGACACAAAACTTAGAAATAACGATATAATTCATACCTTTCCTTTGAAGATCTTCTCCTGTTAGCACTCCAATATGTCCCATAACCATCACAAAGGGTCCTTTTGTTAGATTAATTCCGTCGTTATATCTCCAAAATGTCCATTTATTTGGCGTTTAATTCAGAAAATCACCGGTTCCAATTCGCCCAACATGACTACACATTATCTAATAAGTTACCTGTAATCTTGGTCCAAACATTTCAAACAACTTTCCTAATATAACTTTAGGTATTTATACCTTAAATAATCTATCAAATTTAAGATTGAATAAACCATGTTCAATAGCTGAAAAAATGAAGTGGAGCGAGCGCTAGGTCGCACGCCCCAAACACATCAGTACACTAGACTCGACCCTCGTTCTGAACAGCCATACTTGTTCATTTCTCAAAAGTACACATTCAAAAGTATACAGTACATATACAGTCATAAATACAGTACATATACACAGTACATATGTACAGTACATACATACCATATTGTTACGAATCCCTTTTAACCCGACAGTCTAGGGGGGATGGTAGTGAGACCCGAAACATAACTCATGTAAATTATAATTGTGACAAAGTAAGTGTGAACGAAATAACCACGACAACCGAAATAATACCGTCAAACTCAGGGTTTATTTATAAACACACGGTAATGGGGGGGAGCAGGAAAAGGGGCTGAGCTGGACCCAAGGAAAGAAACAATAAGTATTCAAAACACCCCTAAGCTAGACTAGCCTATTTCAACAACAGCTAACTAACTAACCAAAAATACAGTGGGTGGTCCGCCCAGTTCTAACTAGTGTATTTAACAAAGTTCACCTACGGGTAGTGTATGCCCATGGGCGACTTGTCTTGGTTTCCCCCTTTTCCCACCAGCAACAAACAAACACCATAACCAAAACAATACTCACAGGAGATGACAAAGTGATTTGGAGGTGCTCAAACAAAAGAAGAGGTTAAGACGCAAAGAGAGAGATCTACATACATGGCATTTCCAAAGACATTGAGCTACTGAAATCTATAAAGAACAGAGATCTACCAACATGGCATTACAAAGAGATTGAGCTCTAGAGCAAATAAATGATGGGGTTTGTAAACCATGGGGAAGGAACTGTAAAAGGGTAGGAAACAGGAGGAGGTGTGTCTTCTGATTGATGGGTTGATTGTTGACTGATTGGGGAGTGATGATTTTCACCTGTGAGGGGAGAAGGAGAGAAAAGAAACACACGCACACACAGGATACACACACAGGATAATGGTATCCGTTACACATATGTAACAGTATAACTTTAAACCGTTCCTCGCCCATACCCGGGCGTGAACCCTCTGCACACATCAACAACAGTCACCCACGGAGCATCGTTACCCATCGCTCCACAAAAGCCGCGGCCCTTGCAGAGCAAGGGGAACCACTACTTCAAGGTCATCGAGCAAGTGACGTCACTGATTGAAACGCAATTTAGCGTACATATACAGTACATATGAACAGTACTTACGTACATACATACAGTACATACATATACTACATACATATACTACATACATATACAGTACATACATATACTACATACATATACTACATACATAGAGCATGACCTTTCCGTGGGCTCTATCTGCACAACTTGCCCTTGGAAATCAGTACAATCATTTTGTCGGACCTAGATAGAACATACAGTATAGGAAATGTTTAATATGCCCAAAGGGACGTTCTAAAATACCTACATACGCTGCTCTTTGACTTTCTGAGCTGATCTTCCCTCTTCCAGCAACTTCATATGATTTTAATGAATAATACAACCTACTAAACCTGCATGAAGCTGTTTTGTTTCCATACCTGTATTGATTTGTATTGCCTTTGTTCTATATTTTCTCTGACAGGATAATGTTATTACGAAATAACACTCTGAGGATCATCAACTCCAGTCGCTCTGACGAGGGGGACTATGTATGTCGAGCTGAGAATCAGTTTGGTTCGGCTGAGATGACGGCCATGCTCCGGGTAAAAGGTAAGTGAGGCTTTATTTTTCTGCCAAATTAATGCTGGTCACCCACCAGTAAACAGTTCCCCGATGTCGTTTCCGCCACCTTTGCCTGAGTGCCGGGGCTAGTTATAACTAGCATTCACAGCTGAGATCTAAAGAGACCCTGGGTGTAGAGTGCTTGACCTGCATCAGGGTTTAGTGTTCAGGATTTGTTTTGATAATGACACTTCAGATGCCAAATGTGCTTTTGTCAATTTCTCTGGATTATTGTTGCCATGCCACTCTAGCCATAGGCCTACAAATGGCATAGTCCCATGTAGCTCAGCTGGTAGAGCATTGTGATTCCCCTGGGGGACCAGAATGAAAATGTATGCTCTCACTACTGTAAGTAGCTCTGGATAAGAGCGTCTGCTAAATGACTAAAAATGTATAAAATAACACAGATAGTCAGAATTGTCTCAGGTCAGCACATCCAGATCTGTGACCAGTCTAGCGTCAGCTATGGTGGGTCCTAAGATGGCAATGTAATGGGCTAGAGTTAGTGGTTATCTCTGACTATCTTTGTCTTATATTATAAACCATAGACACACCATAGATGGTATGACACTAATAGTCAGACGAGTTGACAATAACCAGCGTTATCACTTGAACAGGACAGAGTCTAGGTTAGTGTTATATCCTAACAGTGCAGCAGCGTTATCACATGAAGAGACCTGAGGCTAGGTTAGTGTTATATCCTAACAGTGCAGCAGTATTAGCATGTGAAGATGACTGAGTCTATATCAGCGTTAGCGTTATAACCTAACAGTGCAGCAGTATTAGCATGTGAAGAGACCTAGTCTAGGTTAGTGTTATATCCTAACAGTGTAGCAGTATTAGCAGGTGAAGAGACCTAGTCTAGGTTAGTGTTATATCCTAACAGTGTAGCAGTATTAGCATGTGAAGAGACCTAGTCTAGGTTATTGTTATATCCTAACAGTGCAGCAGTATGAGCAGGTGAAGAGACCTAGTCTAGGTTAGTGTTATATCCTAACAGTGCAGCAGTATTAGCATGTGAAGAGACCTAGTCTAGGTTAGTGTTATAACCTAACAGTGCAGCAGTATTAGCATGTGAAGAGACCTAGTCTAGGTTAGTGTTATAACCTAACAGTGCAGCAGTATTAGCATGTGAAGAGACCTAGTTTAGGTTAGTGTTATAACCTAACAGTGCAGCAGTATTAGCATGTGAAGAGACCTAGTCTAGGTTAGTGTTATAACCTAACAGTGCAGCAGTATTAGCATGTGAAGAGACCTAGTCTAGGTTAGTGTTATATCCTAACAGTGCAGCAGTATGAGCATGTGAAGAGACCTAGTCTAGGTTAGTGTTATATCCTAACAGTGCAGCAGTATTAGCATGTGAAGATGACTGAGTCTATATCAGGGTTAGCGTTATAACCTAACAGTGCAGCAGTATTAGCATGTGAAGAGACCTAGTCTAGGTTAGTGTTATATCCTAACAGTGCAGCAGTATGAGCATGTGAAGAGACCTAGTCTAGGTTAGTGTTATATCCTAACAGTGCAGCAATATTAGCATGTGAAGATCACTGAGTCTATATCAGCGTTAGCGTTATAACCTAACAGTGCAGCAGTGTTGTGTCCTGTTCAGAGGTGTTGTGATGACAGTGATAAGATGTAGCAGTATTGTGATGACAGTGATAAGATATAGCATTGCTGTGCTTTCAGAGGCCATGCGTGTGGAATTGAGCCCGTGCAAAGTGGAGGTGACGGTGGGGGAGAGCGTGGTGCTCAGCTGTAAGGTGTCACATGACCCGTCTCTGGAAGTGGCCTTCCAGTGGCTCCTCAACCAGCAGCCCCTCAACTTCCAACAGGAGGGCGGACATTTTGAATACATCCAAAGAGTAAGTAGCGAACTCAATAAAGTAGCTAGTTATAACTTAATACAGTAGCTAGTTAAAACTCAATACTGTAGCTAGTTATAACTTAATACAGTAGCTAGTTATAACTTAATACAGTAGCTAGTTATAATTCAATACAGTAGCTAGTTATAACTTAATACAGTAGCTAGTTAAAACTCAATACAGTAGCTAGTTATAACTTCATACAGTAGCTAGTTATAACTTAATACAGTAGCTAGTTATAATTCAATACAGTAGCTAGTTATAACTTAATACAGTAGCTAGTTATAACTCAATACAGTAGCTAGTTATAACTCAATACAGTAGCTAGCTATAACTCAATACAGTAGCTAGTTATAACTCAATAAAGTAGCTAGTTATAACTTAATACAGTAGCTAGTTATAACTCAATACAGTAGCTAGTTACAACTCAATACAGTAGCTAGTTATAACTTAATACAGTAGCTAGTTATAACTTAATACAGTAGCTAGTTATAACTTAATACAGTCGCTAGTTATATCTCAATACAGTAGCTAGTTACAACTCAATACAGTAGCTAGTTATAACTTAATACAGTAGCTAGTTATAACTTAATACAGTAGCTAGTTATAACTCAATAAAGTAGCTAGTTATAACTCAATAAAGTAGCTAGTTATAACTCAGTACAGTAGCTAGTTATAACTCAATAAAGTAGCTAGTTATAACTCAATACAGTAGCTAGTTTTAACTCAATAAAGTAGCTAGTTATAACTCAATACAGTAGCTAGTTGTAACTCAATACAGTAGCTAGTTTTAACTCAATACAGTAGCTAGTTATAACTCAATACAGTAGCTAGTTATAACTCAATACAGTAGCTAGTTATAACTCAATACTGTAGCTAGTTATAACTTAAGTCTGAGGTCCTTAGTCTGAGGTCCTGAGTCCAGTCTGAGGTCCTGAGTCCAGTCTGAGGTCCTGAGTGCTCTCGAGCAGGTTTTCATCAAGGATCTCTCTGAACTTTGCTCTGTTCATCTTTGCCTTGATCCTGACTAGTCTCACAGTCCCTGCCGCTGAAAAACATCCCCACAGCCTGATTGCCAACACCATGCTTCACTGTTGGGATGGTGCCAGGTTTCCTCCAGACGTGACTTTTGGCATTCAGAGTGACCATCGGGTTCTTGGTCACCTCCTTGTCCAAGGCCCTTTTCCCCCGATTGCTCAGTTTGGCGGGGCGGCCAGCTCTAGGAATAGTCTTGGTGGTTCAAAACTTCTTTCATTTAAGAATGATGGAGGCCTCTGTGTTCTTGGGGACCTTCAATGCTGCAGAACTTTTTTGAAACCCTTCCCCAGATCTGTGCCTCAACACAATTCTGTCTTGGAGCTCTCCACAATTCCTTCGCCCTTATGGCTTGGTTTTTTGCTCTGACATGCACTGTGTCGTGACGTGACTTTCATTAATCTGATGACCCCTTATTTATTTAATAAACTGACTATGTTTAATTGTTACCCGATTAAATGAATAATGAAACAATTAACTCATTAGGAATTTGGAGCACCACGAGAGTGGTTGTTTAAAGAGTTACCATCTTCTAAATTAAACTCCAATGGTATTAATTAAACTCCAAAGGTATTAAATCATAACATCTTATCATATCATCATTCTGAACAGTCGTAACTTCCTGCATTTGTAAAAACACAAGCCTTACTTATGATTCAGTACTACACTAATTGCTTTAATTATTTATTTGCTAGCTAACTAAGTAATAACACAGAATAAACACTTAATGGTAAAAAGGTCCCATGCGGACTGAAAACATCGCCATATGTTTTCAGTCGGCATGGGACCTTTTTACCATACCTTGTTACGAAGAATATGGAGGGAGAGGGAGAGAGAGAGGGGAGAGAGAGAGAGAGAGAGAGAGAGAGGGGAGAGAGAGAGAGAGAGAGAGAGAGAGAGAGAGAGAGAGAGAGAGAGAGAGAGGGGGAGAGAGAGAGAGAGAGAGAGAGAGAGAGAGAGAGAGAGAGAGAGGGGAGAGAGAGAGAGAGAGAGAGAGAGAGAGAGAGAGAGAGACTGTAAGGGGTGCGTACTGGCGGCAGAGAAGTCAGACGCAGGAGAGCGAAAACTGTTTCCAAACGGTGCAGTTTAATAACAAAAATGTTCCATTTGCTCCTGAAGCTGCTTATTTGAAGATAGGCCAGCCGTGCCGATGGTCCAGTGGGGTGATGAGTGTACTACGGGGATTTGACAAGAGTAATAGGATGGTTTGAAGAGTTTGCTTTTGTAGATATTTGACTCAGGACAGCTTATCAGCCCTTCCAGTCTTTGTTCAAGAGGGGAGTTTTCTCCTCTCTCCAAATCGTGTTGTTAGTCAGAGTTTGAATCACTTTACATGTGCAGCTGCAGCCTGGCGATCTTCTGGTCTAGTCTGGGAGGTGAGTTTATTTTCTTCACCTTGTGTTGAGGTTCACAGTTCCAACCATTTCAAACATGTAGCTACCTCCTCCACGCTTTTCTGGTCTAATGTGAATTTCTGTTATCAATCCTTTTAAGCACTCTGGCCGAAGGGGACGGTTCCGTCAGTCTGACACGCTCTCTGACCTCACTTGGGGCATGGCTACTTACTATGCTCAGTTTCTAGGAGATAGATTCTCTTATACCACCTAAAATCACATCTTAACAAAAATACTTATACTTTTTCATATACAACGTTAAGGATGGAGACTTCATACATGTAGAGTAAATACTTTAAGTTACAGTATTTCCTTTATAAACATGTTGATGACATCACAAAATAAAAAACAATATAACATTCATTTTCTACAGATCATCTCTGACCATCCCTCGTTCTTATGTTAGAAATATTG